>NW_026608219.1:0-81289 GCF_029499605.1 Hyla sarda | reverse complement strand
AAGGGGAGGGGCTCTCGGCCGCTGCGACCCAAGAGGTCTCGGCCGCTTTTAAGAATGGTTGACCCCCTCCCCTTCTTAACAGGGGCCGAGACCTCTTGGTTTGCAGCAGTCTACATGCCCTCACCATGAAGGGGAGGGGGTCTCGGCCGCTGTGACCCAAGAGGTCTCGGCTACTTTTAATAAGGGGAGGGGGTCTCGGCTGCTGCGACCCAAGATGTCTCGGCCGCTTTTAAGAAGGGGAGGGGGGTTTCGGCCGCTGCGACCCAAGAGGTCTCGGCCGCTTTTAAGAAGGGGAGGGGGTTTCGGCCGCTGTGACCCACGAGGTCTCGGCCGCATTTAAGTAGGGAGGGGGTCTCGGCCGCTGCGACCCAAGAGGTCTCGGCCGCTTTTAAGAAGGGGACCTCGGCCGCTGCGACCCAAGAGGTCTCGGCCGCTTTTAAGAAGGGGAGGGGTCTCGGCCGCTGCGACCCAAGAGGTCTCGGCCGCTTTTAAGAAGGGGAGGGGTCTCGGCCGCTGCGACCCAAGAGGTCTCGGCCGCTTTTAAGAAGGGGAGGGGTTTTCGGCCGCTGCAACCCAAGAGGTCTCGGCCGCTTTTAAGGGGAGGGGTTCTCGGCCGCTGCGACCAAAGAGGTCTCGGCCGCTTTTAAGAAGTAGAGGGGGTCTCGGCCGCTGCGACCCAAGAGGTCTCGGCCGCTTTTAAGAAGGGGAGGGGAACTCGGCCGCTTTTAAGAATGGTTAACCCCCTCCCTTGCTTAACAGGGGCCGAGACCTCTTGGTTTACAGTTGTCTAGACGCCCTCACCATGAAGGGGAGGGGGTCTCGGCCGCTGTGACCCAAGAGGTCTCGGCTACTTTTAAGAAGGGGAGGGGGTCTCGGCTGCTGCGACCCAAGAGGTCTCGGCCGCTTTTAAGAAGGGGAGGGGGTTTTGGCTGCTGCGACCCAAGAAGTATCGGCCGCTTTTAAGAAGGGGAGGGGGTTTCGGCCGCTGCGACCCAAGAGGTCTCGGCCGCATTAAAGAAGGGGAGGGGCTCTCGGCCGCTGCGACCCAAGAGGTCTCGGCTGCTTTTAAGAATGGTTGACCCCCTCCCCTTCTTAACAGGGGCCGAGACCTCTTGGTTTGCAGCAGTCTACACGCCCTCACCATGAAGGGGGAGGGGGTCTCGGCCGCTGTGACCCAAGAGGTCTCGGCTACTTTTAAGAAGGGGGAGGGGGGTCTCGGCTGCTGCGACCCAAGATGTCTCGGCCGCTTTTAAGAAGGGAGGGGGTTTCGGCCGCTGCGACCCAAGAGGTCTAGGCCGCTTTTAAGAAGGGGAGGGGGTTAGGCCGCTGCGACCCAAGAGGTCTCGGCCGCTTTTAAGAATGGTTGACCCCCTCCCCTTCTTAACAGGGGCCGAGACCTCTTGGTTTGCAGCAGTCTACATGCCCTCACCATGAAGGGGAGGGGGTCTCGGCCGCTGTGACCCAAGAGGTCTCAGCTACTTTTAAGAAGGGGAGGGGGTCTCGGCTGCTGCGACCCAAGAGATCTCGGCCGCTTTTAAGAAAGGGAGGGGGTTTTGGCTGCTGCGACCCAAGAAGTATCGGCGGCTTTTAAGAAGGGGAGGGGGTTTCGGCCGCTGTGACCCACAAGGTCTCGGCCGCATTTAAGTAGGGGAGGGGGTCTCGGCCGTTGCGGGCCAAGAGGTCTCGGCCGCTTTTAAGAAGGGGATGGTTCTTGGCCGCTGCGACCCAAGAGGTCTCGGCCGCTTTTAAGAAGGGGAGGGGTCTCGGCCGCTGCGACCCAAGAGGTCTCGGCCGCTTTAAAGAAGGGGAGGGGAACTCGGCCGCTGCGACCCAAGAGGTCTCGGCCGCTTTTAAGAAGGGGAGGGGAACTTGGCCGCTGCGACCCAAGAGGTCTCGGCCGCTTTTAAGAAGGGGAGGGGCTCTCGGCCGCTGCGACCCAAGAGGTCTCGGCCGCTTTTATGAAGGGGAGGGGGTCTCGGCTGCTGCGACCCAAGAGGTCTCGGCCGCTTTTAAGAAGGAGAGGGGGTTTCGGCCGCTGCTACCCAAGAGGTCTCGGCCGCTTTTAAGAAGGGGAGGGGGTTTCGGCCGCTGCGACCCAAGAGGTCTCGGCCGCTTTTAAGAAGGGGAGGGGGTTTCGGATGCTGCGACCCAAGAGGTCTCGGCCGCTTTTAAGTAGGGGAGGGGGTCTCGGCCGCTGCGAACCAAGAGGTCTCGGCCGCTTTTAAGAAGGGGAGGGGTCTTGGCTGCTGCGACCCAAGAGGTCTCGGCCGCTTTTAAGAAGGGGAGGGGTCTCGGCCGCTGCGACCCAAGAGGTCTCGGCCGCTTTTAAGAAGGAGAGGGGGTCTCGGCCGCTTTTATGAAGGGGAGGGGAACTCGGCCGCTGCGACCCAAGAGGTCTCGGCCGCTTTTAGGAAGGGGACCTCGGCCGCTGCGACCCAAAAGGTCTCGGCTGCTTTTAAGAAGGGGAGGGGTCTCGGCCGCTGCGACCCAAGAGGTCTCGGCCGCTTTTAAGAAGGGGAGGGGTCTCGGCCGCTGCGACCCAAGAGGTCTCGGACGCTTTTAAGAAGGGGAGGGGTTTTCGGCCGCTGCGACCCAAGAGGTCTCGGCCGCTTTTAAGGGGAGGGGTTCTCGGCCGCTGCGACCAAAGAGGTCTCGGCCGCTTTTAAGAAGGAGAGGGGGTCTCGGCCGCTGCGACCCAAGAGGTCTCGGCTGCTTTTAAGAAGGGGAGGGGAACTCGGCCGCTTTTAAGAATGGTTAACCCCCTCCCTTTCTTAACAGGGGCCGAGACCTCTTGGTTTACAGTTGTCTAGACGCCCTCACCATGAAGGGGAGGGGGTCTCGGCCGCTGTGACCCAAGAGGTCTCGGCTACTTTTAAGAAGGGGAGGGGGTTTTGGCTGCTGCGACCCAAGAAGTATCGGCCGCTTTTAAGAAGGGGAGGGGGTTTCAGCAGCTGTGACCCAAGAGGTCTCGGCCGCATTTAAGAAGGGGAGGGGCTCTCGGCCGCTGCGACCCAAGAGGTCTCGGCCGCTTTTAAGAATGGTTGACCCCCTCCCCTTCTTAACAGGGGCCGAGACCTCTTGGTTTGCAGCAGTCTACACGCCCTCACCATGAAGGGGAGGGGGTCTCGGCCGCTGTGACCCAAGAGGTCTCGGCTACTTTTAAGAAGGGGAGGGAGTCTCGGCTGCTGCGACCCAAGATGTCTCGGCCGCTTTTAAGAAGGGGGGGGGTTTCGGCCGCTGCGACCCAAGAGGTCTAGGCCGCTTTTAAGAAGGGGAGGGGGTTTAGGCCGCTGCGACCCAAGAGGTCTCGGCCGCTTTTAAGAATGGTTGACCCCCTCCCCTTCTTAACAGGGGCCGAGACCTCTTGGTTTGCAGCAGTCTACATGCCCTCACCATGAAGGGGAGGGGGTCTCGGCCGCTGTGACCCAAGAGGTCTCGGCTACTTTTAAGAAGGGGAGGGGGTCTCGGCTGCTGCGACCCAAGAGGTCTCGGCCGCTTTTAAGAAAGGGAGGGGGTTTTGGCTGCTGCGACCCAAGAAGTATCGGCCGCTTTTAAGAAGGGGAGGGGGGTTTTGGCCGCTGCGACCCAAGAGGTCTCGGCCGCATTTAAGAAGGGGAGGGGCTCTCGGCCGCTGCGACCCAAGAGGTCTCGGCCGCTTTTAAGAATGGTTGACCCCCTCCGCTTCTTAACAGGGGCCGAGACCTCTTTGTTTGCAACAGTCTACACGCCCTCACCATGAAGGGGAGGGGGTCTCGGCCGCTGTGACCCAAGAGGTCTCGGCTTTTTTTAAGAAGGGGAGGGGGGTCTCGGCTGCTGCGACCCAAGATGTCTCGGACGCTTTTAAGAAGGGGAGGGGGTTTCGGCCGCTGCGACCAAAGAGGTCTCGGCCGCTTTTAAGAAGGGGAGGGGGTTTCGGCCGCTGTGACCCACAAGGTCTCGGCCGCATTTAAGTAGGGGAGGGGGTCTTGGCCGCTGCGACCCAAGAGGTCTCGGCCGCTTTTAAGAAGGGGAGGGTTCTTGGCCGCTGCGACCCAAGAGGTCTCGGACGCTTTCAAGAAGGCGAACTCGGCCGCTGCGACCCAAGAGGTCTCGGCCGCTTTTAAGAAGGGGAGGGGTCTCGGCCGCTGCGACCCAAGAGGTCTCGGCCGCTTTTAAGAAGGGGAGGGGTACTCGGCCGCTGCGACCCAAGAGGTCTCGGCCGCTTTTAAGAAGGGGAACTCGGCCGCTGCGACCCAAGAGGTCTCGGACGCTTTTAAGAAGGGGAGGGGTCTCGGCCGCTGCGACCCAAGAGGTCTCGGCCGCTTTTAAGAAGGGGAGGGGTCTCGGCCGCTGCGACCCAAGAGGTCTCGGCCGCTTTTAAGAAGGGGAGGGGTTTACGGCCGCTGCGACCCAAGAGGTCTCGGCCGATTTTTAGGGGAGGGGTTCTCGGCCGCTGCGACCAAAGAGGTCTCGGCCGCTTTTAAGAAGGAGAGGGGGTCTCGGCCGCTGCGACCCAAGAGGTCTCGGCCGCTTTTAAGAAGGGGAGGGGAACTCGGCCGCTTTTAAGAATGGTTAACCCCCTCCCTTTCTTAACAGGGGCCGAGACCTCTTGGTTTACAGTTGTCTAGACGCCCTCACCATGAAGGGGAGGGGGTCTCGGCCGCTGTGACCTAAGAGGTCTCGGCTACTTTTAAGAAGGGGAGGGGGTCTCGGCTGCTGCGACCCAAGAGGTCTCGGCCGCTTTTAAGAAGGGGAGGGGGTTTCAGCCGCTGCGACCCAAGAGGTCTCGGCCGCTTTTAAGAAGGGGAGGGGGTTTCGGCCGCTGTGACCCACAAGGTCTCGGCCGCATTTAAGTAGGGGAGGGGGTCTCGGCCGCTGCGGCCCAAGAGGTCTCGGCCGCTTTTAAGAAGGGGAGGGTTCTTGGCCGCTGCGACCCAAGAGGTCTCGGCCGCTTTTAAGAAGGGGAGGGGTCTCGGCCGCTGCGACCCAAGAGGTCTCGGCCGCTTTTAAGAAGGGGAGGGGAACTCGGCCGCTGCGACCCAAGAGGTCTCGGCCGCTTTTAAGAAGGGGAGGGGAACTCGGCCGCTGCGACCCAAGAGGTCTCGGCCGCTTTTAAGAAGGGGAGGGGCTCTCGGCCGCTGCGACCCAAGAGGTCTCGGCCGCTTTTAAGAAGGGGAGGGGGTTTTGGCCGCTGCGACCCAAGAGGTCTCGGCCGCTTTTAAGAAGGGGAGGGGGTTTCGGCCGCTGCTACCCAAGAGGTCTCGGCCGCTTTTAAGAAGGGGAGGGGGTTTTGGCCGCTGCGACCCAAGAGGTCTCGGCCGCTTTTAAGAAGGGGAGGGGTCTCGGCCGCTGCGACCCAAGAGGTCTCGGCCGCTTTTAAGAATGGTTAACCCCCTCCCCTTCTTAACAGCGGCCGAGACCTCTTGGTTTGCAGCGGTCTAGATGCCCTCACCATGAAGGGGAGGGGGTCTCGGCCGCTGCGACCCAAGAGGTCTCGGCCGCTTTTAAAAAGGGGAGGGGGTCTCGGCTGCTGCGACCCAAGAGGTCTCGGCCGCTTTTAAGAAGGGGAGGGGGTTTAGGCCGCTGCGACCCAAGAGGTCTCGGCCGCTTTTAAGAATGGTTGACCCCCTTCCCTTCTTAACAGGGGCCGAGACCTCTTGGTTTGCAGCAGTCTACACGCCCTCACCATGAATTGGAGGGGGTCTCGGCCGCTGTGACCCAAGAGGTCTCGGCTACTTTTAAGAAGGGGAGGGGGTCTCGGCTGCTGCGACCCAAGAGGTCTCGGCCGCTTTTAAGAAGGGGAGGGGCTCTCGGCCGCTGCGACCCAAGAGGTCTCGGCCGCTTTTAAGAATGGTTGACCCCCTCCCCTTCTTAACAGGGGCCGAGACCTCTTGGTTTGCAGCAGTCTACACGCCCTAACCATGAAGGGGAGGGGGTCTCGGCCGCTGTGACCCAAGAGGTCTCAGCTACTTTTAAGAAGGGGAGGGGGTCTCGGCTGCTGCGACCCAAGATGTCTCGGCCGCTTTTAAGAAGGGGAGGGGGTTTCGGCCGCTGCGACCCAAGCGGTCTCGGCCGCTTTTAAGAAGGGGAGGGGGTTTCGGCCGCTGTGACCCACGAGGTCTCGGCCGCATTTAAGTAGGGAGGGGGTCTCGGCCGCTGCGACCCAAGAGGTCTCGGCCGCTTTTAAGAAGGGGAGGGTTCTTGGCCGCTGCGACCCAAGAGGTCTCGGCCGCTTTTAAGAAGGGGAGGGGTCTCGGCCGCTGCGACCCAAGAGGTCTCGGCCGCTTTTAAGAAGGAGAGGGGGTCTCGGCCGCTTTTAAGAAGGGGAGGGGAACTCGGCCGCTGCGACCCAAGAGGTCTCGGCCGCTTTTAAGAAGGGGAACTCGGCCGCTGCGACCCAAGAGGTCTCGGCCGCTTTTAAGAAGGGGAGGGGTCTCGGCCGCTGCGACCCAAGAGGTCTCGGCCGCTTTTAAGAAGGGAAGGGGTCTCTGCCGCTGCGACCCAAGAGGTCTCGGCCGCTTTTAAGAAGGGAAGGGGTTTTCGGCCGCTGCGACCCAAGAGGTCTCGGCCGCTTTTAAGGGGAGGGGTTCTCGGCCGCTGCGACCAAAGAGGTCTCGGCCGCTTTTAAGAAGTAGAGGGGGTCTCGGCCGCTGCGACCCAAGAGGTCTCGGCCGCTTTTAAGAAGGGGAGGGGAACTCGGCCGCTTTTAAGAATGGTTAACCCCCTCCCTTGCTTAACAGGGGCCGAGACCTCTTGGTTTACAGTTGTCTAGACGCCCTCACCATGAAGGGGAGGGGGTCTCGGCCGCTGCGACCCAAAAGGTCTCGGCTACTTTTAAGAAGGGGAGGGGGTCTCGGCTGCTGCGACCCAAGAGGTCTCGGCCGCTTTTAAGAAGGGGAGGGGGTTTCGGCCTCTGCGACCCGAGGTCTCGGCCGCTTTTAAGGAGCGGAGGGGGTTTCGGCCGCTGCGACCCAAGAGGTCTCGGCCGCATTTAAGTAGGGGAGGGGGTCTCGGCCGCTGCGACCCAAGAGGTCTAGGCCGCTTTTAAGAAGGGGAGGGTTCTTGGCCGCTGCGACCCAAGAGGTCTCGGCCGCTTTTAAGAAGGGGAGGGGCTCTCAACTGCTGCGACCCAAGAGGTCTCGGCCTCTTTTAAGAAGGAGAAGGTGTCTCGGCTGCTGCGACCCAAGAGGTCTCGGCCGCTTTTAAGAAGGGGAGGGGTTCTCGGCCGCTGCGACCCAAGAGCTCTCGGCCGCGTTTAAGTAGTGGAGGGGGTCTCGGCCGTTGCGACCCAAGAGGTCTCGGACGCTTTTAAGTAGGGGAGGGGGTCTCGGCCGCTGCGACCCAAGAGGTCTCGGCCTCTTTTAAGAAGTGGAGGGGTCTCGGCCGCTGCGACCTAAGAGGTCTCGGACGCTTTTAAGAAGGGGAGGGGTCTCGGCCGCTGCGACCCAATAGTTCTCGACCGCTTTTAAGAAGGGGAGGGGTCTCGGCCGCTGCGACCCAATAGTTCTCGACCGCTTTTAAGTAGGGGAGGGGGTCTCGGCCGCTGCGACCCAAGAGGTCTCGGCCGCTTTTAAGAAGGGGAGGGTTCTTGGCCGCTGCGACCCAAGAGGTCTCGGACGCTTTCAAGAAGGCGAACTCGGCCGCTGCGACCCAAGAGGTCTCGGCCACTTTTAAGAAGGGGAGGGGTCTCGGCCGCTGCGACCCAAGAGGTCTCGGCCGCTTTTAAGAAGGGGAGGGGTACTCGGCCGCTGCGACCCAAGAGGTCTCGGCCGCTTTTAAGAAGGGGAACTCGGCCGCTGCGACCCAAGAGGTCTCGGACGCTTTTAAGAAGGGGAGGGGTCTCGGCCGCTGTGACCCAAGAGGTCTCGGCTACTTTTAAGAAGGGGAGGGGGTCTCGGCTGCTGCGACCCAAGAGGTCTCGGCCGCTTTTAAGAAGGGGAGGGGCTCTCGGCCGCTGCGACCCAAGAGGTCTCGGCCGCTTTTAAGAATGGTTGACCCCCTCCCCTTCTTAACAGGGGCCGAGACCTCTTGGTTTGCAGCAGTCTACATGCCCTCACCATGAAGGGGAGGGGGTCTCGGCCGCTGTGACCCAAGAGGTCTCGGCTACTTTTAATAAGGGGAGGGGCTCTCGGCCGCTGCGACCCAAGAGGTCTCGGCCGCTTTTAAGAATGGTTGACCCCCTCCCCTTCTTAACAGGGGCCGAGACCTCTTGGTTTGCAGCAGTCTACACGCCCTAACCATGAAGGGGAGGGGGTCTCGGCCGCTGTGACCCAAGAGGTCTCAGCTACTTTTAAGAAGGGGAGGGGGTCTCGGCTGCTGCGACCCAAGATGTCTCGGCCGCTTTTAAGAAGGGGAGGGGGTTTCGGCCGCTGCGACCCAAGCGGTCTCGGCCGCTTTTAAGAAGGGGAGGGGGTTTCGGCCGCTGTGACCCACGAGGTCTCGGCCGCATTTAAGTAGGGAGGGGGTCTCGGCCGCTGCGACCCAAGAGGTCTCGGCCGCTTTTAAGAAGGGGAGGGTTCTTGGCCGCTGCGACCCAAGAGGTCTCGCCCGCTTTTAAGAAGGGGAGGGGTCTCGGCCGCTGCGACCCAAGAGGTCTCGGCCGCTTTTAAGAAGGAGAGGGGGTCTCGGCCGCTTTTAAGAAGGGGAGGGGAACTCGGCCGCTGCGACCCAAGAGGTCTCGGCCGCTTTTAAGAAGGGGAACTCGGCCGCTGCGACCCAAGAGGTCTCGGCCGCTTTTAAGAAGGGGAGGGGTCTCGGCCGCTGCGACCTAAGAGGTCTCGGCCGCTTTTAAGAAGGGGAGGGGTCTCGGCCGCTGCGACCCAAGAGGTCTCGGCCGCTTTTAAGAAGGGGAGGGGTTTTCGGCCGCTGCGACCCAAGAGGTCTCGGCCGCTTTTAAGGGGAGGGGTTCTCGGCCGCTGCGACCAAAGAGGTCTCGGCCGCTTTTAAGAAGTAGAGGGGGTCTCGGCCGCTGCGACCCAAGAGGTCTCGGCCGCTTTTAAGAAGGGGAGGGGAACTCGGCCGCTTTTAAGAATGGTTAACCCCCTCCCTTGCTTAACAGGGGCCGAGACCTCTTGGTTTACAGTTGTCTAGACGCCCTCACCATGAAGGGGAGGGGGTCTCGGCCGCTGTGACCCAAGAGGTCTCGGCTACTTTTAAGAAGGGGAGGGGCTCTCGGCCGTTGCGACCCAAAAGGTCTCGGCTACTTTTAAGAAGGGGAGGGGGTCTCGGCTGCTGCGACCCAAGAGGTCTCGGCCGCTTTTAAGAAGGGGAGGGGGTTTCGGCCTCTGCGACCCGAGGTCTCGGCCGCTTTTAAGGAGCGGAGGGGGTTTCGGCCGCTGCGACCCAAGAGGTCTCGGCCGCATTTAAGTAGGGGAGGGGGTCTCGGCCGCTGCGACCCAAGAGGTCTAGGCCGCTTTTAAGAAGGGGAGGGTTCTTGGCCGCTGCGACCCAAGAGGTCTCGGCCGCTTTTAAGAAGGGGAGGGGCTCTCAACTGCTGCGACCCAAGAGGTCTCGGCCTCTTTTAAGAAGGAGAAGGTGTCTCGGCTGCTGCGACCCAAGAGGTCTCGGCCGCTTTTAAGAAGGGGAGGGGTTCTCGGCCGCTGCGACCCAAGAGCTCTCGGCCGCGTTTAAGTAGTGGAGGGGGTCTCGGCCGTTGCGACCCTAGAGGTCTCGGACGCTTTTAAGTAGGGGAGGGGGTCTCGGCCGCTGCGACCCAAGAGGTCTCGGCCTCTTTTAAGAAGTGGAGGGGTCTTGGCCGCTGCGACCTAAGAGGTCTCGGACGCTTTTAAGAAGGGGAGGGGTCTCGGCCGCTGCGACCCAATAGTTCTCGACCGCTTTTAAGTAGGGGAGGGGGTCTCGCCGCTGCGACCCAAGAGGTCTCGGCCGCTTTTAAGAAGGGGAGGGTTCTTGGCCGCTGCGACCCAAGAGGTCTCGGCCGCTTTTAAGAATGGTTGACCCCCTTCCCTTCTTAACAGGGGCCGAGACCTCTTGGTTTGCAGCAGTCTACACGCCCTCACCATGAAGGGGAGGGGGTCTCGGCCGCTGTGACCCAAGAGGTCTCGGCTACTTTTAAGAAGGGGAGTGGCTCTCGGCTGCTACGACCCAAGAGGTCTCGGCCGCTTTTAAGAAGGGGAGGGGCTCTCGGCCGCTGCGACCCACGAGATCTCGGCCCGCATTTAAGTAGGGGAGGGGGTCTCGGCCGCGTTTAAGAAGGGGAGGGTTGTTGGCCGCTGCGACCCAAGAGGTCTCGGCGCTTTTAAGAAGGGGAGGGTCTCGGCCGCTGCGACCCAAGAGGTCTCGGCCGCTTTTAAGAATGGTTAACCCCCCCCCCTTCTTAACAGCGGCCGAGACCTCTTGGTTTGCAGCGGTCTAGATGCCCTCACCATGAAGGGGAGGGGGTCTCGGCCGCTGCGACCCAAGAGGTCTCGGCCGCTTTTAAAAAGGGGAGGGGGTCTCGGCTGCTGCGACCCAAGAGGTCTCGGCCGGTTTTAAGAAGGGGAGGGGGTTTAGGCCGCTGCGACCCAAGAGGTCTCGGCCGCTTTTAAGAATGGTTGACCCCCTTCCCTTCTTAACAGGGGCCGAGACCTCTTGGTTTGCAGCAGTCTACACGCCCTCACCATGAAGGGGAGGGGGTCTCGGCCGCTGTGACCCAAGAGGTCTCGGCTACTTTTAAGAAGGGGAGGGGGTCTCGGCTGCTGCGACCCAAGAGGTCTCGGCCGCTTTTAAGAAGGGGAGGGGCTCTCGGCCGCTGCGACCCAAGAGGTCTCGGCCGCTTTTAAGAATGGTTGACCCCCTCCCCTTCTTAACAGGGGCCGAGACCTCTTGGTTTGCAGCAGTCTACATGCCCTCACCATGAAGGGGAGGGGGTCTCGGCCGCTGTAACCCAAGAGGTCTCGGCTACTTTTAAGAAGGGGAGGGGCTCTCGGCCGCTGCGACCCAAGAGGTCTCGGCCGCTTTTAAGAATGGTTGACCCCCTCCCCTTCTTAACAGGGGCCGAGACCTCTTGGTTTGCAGCAGTCTACACGCCCTCACCATGAAGGGGAGGGGGTCTCGGCCGCTGTGACCCAAGAGGTCTCAGCTACTTTAAGAAGGGGAGGGGGTCTCGGCTGCTGCGACTCAAGATGTCTCGGCCGCTTTTAAGAAGGGGAGGGGGTTTTGGCCGCTGCGACCCAAGAGGTCTCGGACGCTTTTAAGAAGGGGAGGGGGTTTCGGCCGCTGTGACCCACGAGGTCTCGGCCGCATTTAAGTAGGGGAGGGGGTCTCGGCCGCTGCGGCCCAAGAGGTCTCGGCCGCTTTTAAGAATGGTTGACCCCCTCCCCTTCTTAACAGGGGCCGAGACCTCTTGTTTTGCAGCAGTCTACACGCCCTCACCATGAAGGGGAGGGGGGTCTCGGCCGCTGTGACCCAAGAGGTCTCAGCTACTTTTAAGAAGGGGAGGGGGTCTCGGCTGCTGCGACCCAAGAGGTCTCGGCCGCTTTTAAGAATGGTTGACCCCCTCCCCTTCTTAACAGGGGCCGAGACCTCTTGGTTTGCAGCAGTCTACACGCCCTCACCATGAAGGGGAGGGGGTCTCGGCCGCTGTGACCCAAGAGGTCTCGGCTACTTTTAAGAAGGGGAGGGGGTCTCGGCTGCTGCGACCCAAGATGTCTCGGCCGCTTTTAAGAAGGGGAGGGGGTTTCGGCCGCTGCGACCCAAGAGGTCTCGGCCGCTTTTAAGAAGGGGAGGGGTCTCGGCCGCTGCGACCCAAGAGGTCTCGGACGCTTTTAAGAAGGGGAGGGGATCTCGGTCGCTGCGACCCAAGAGTTCTCGGCCGCTTTTAAGAATGGTTGACCCCCTCCCCTTCTTAACAGGGGCCGAGACCTCTTGGTTTGCAGCAGTCTACACGCCCTCACCATGAAGGGGAGGGGGTCTCGGCCGCTGTGACCCAAGAAGTCTCGGCTACTTTTAAGAAGGGGAGGGAGTCTCGGCTGCTGCGACCCAAGATGTCTCGGCCGCTTTTAAGAAGGGGGGGGGGGTTTCGGCCGCTGCGACCCAAGAGGTCTAGGCCGCTTTTAAGAAGGGGAGGGGGTTTAGGCCGCTGCGACCCAAGAGGTCTCGGACGCTTTTAAGAATGGTTGACCCCCTCCCCTTCTTAACAGGGGCCGAGACCTCTTGGTTTGCAGCAGTCTACATGCCCTCACCATGAAGGGGAGGGGGTCTCGGCCGCTGTGACCCAAGAGGTCTCGGCTACTTTTAAGAAGGGGAGGGGGTCTCGGCTGCTGCGACCCAAGAGGTCTCGGCCGCTTTTAAGAAAGGGAGGGGGTTTTGGCTGCTGCGACCCAAGAAGTATCGGCCGCTTTTAAGAAGGGGAGGGGGTTTTGGCCGCTGCGACCCAAGAGGTCTCGGCCGCATTTAAGAAGGGGAGGGGCTCTCGGCCGCTGCGACCCAAGAGGTCTCGGCCGCTTTTAAGAATGGTTGACCCCCTCCCCTTCTTAACAGGGGCCGAGACCTCTTTGTTTGCAACAGTCTACACGCCCTCACCATGAAGGGGGAGGGGGTCTCGGCCGCTGTGACCCAAGAGGTCTCGGCTTTTTTTAAGAAGGGGAGGGGGTCTCGGCTGCTGCGACCCAAGATGTCTCGGACGCTTTTAAGAAGGGGAGGGGGTTTCGGCCGCTGCGACCAAAGAGGTCTCGGCCGCTTTTAAGAAGGGGAGGGGGTTTCGGCCGCTGTGACCCACAAGGTCTCGGCCGCATTTAAGTAGGGGAGGGGGTCTTGGCCGCTGCGACCCAAGAGGTCTCGGCCGCTTTTAAGAAGGGGAGGGTTCTTGGCCGCTGCGACCCAAGAGGTCTCGGACGCTTTCAAGAAGGCGAACTCGGCCGCTGCGACCCAAGAGGTCTCGGCCGCTTTTAAGAAGGGGAGGGGTCTCGGCCGCTGCGACCCAAGAGGTCTCGGCCGCTTTTAAGAAGGGGAGGGGTACTCGGCCGCTGCGACCCAAGAGGTCTCGGCCGCTTTTAAGAAGGGGAACTCGGCCGCTGCGACCCAAGAGGTCTCGGACGCTTTTAAGAAGGGGAGGGGTCTCGGCCGCTGCGACCCAAGAGGTCTCGGCCGCTTTTAAGAAGGGGAGGGGAACTCGGCCGCTTTTAAGAATGGTTAACCCCCTCCCTTTCTTAACAGGGGCCGAGACCTCTTGGTTTACAGTTGTCTAGACGCCCTCACCATGAAGGGGAGGGGGTCTCGGCCGCTGTGACCTAAGAGGTCTCGGCTACTTTTAAGAAGGGGAGGGGGTCTCGGCTGCTGCGACCCAAGAGGTCTCGGCCGCTTTTAAGAAGGGGAGGGGGTTTCAGCCGCTGCGACCCAAGAGGTCTCGGCCGCTTTTAAGAAGGGGAGGGGGTTTCGGCCGCTGTGACCCACGAGGTCTCGGCCGCATTTAAGTAGGGGAGGGGGTCTCGGCCGCTGCGGCCCAAGAGGTCTCGGCCGCTTTTAAGAAGGGGAGGGTTCTTGGCCGCTGCGACCCAAGAGGTCTCGGCCGCTTTTAAGAAGGGGAGGGGTCTCGGCCGCTGCGACCCAAGAGGTCTCGGCCGCTTTTAAGAAGGGGAGGGGAACTCGGCCGCTGCGACCCAAGAGGTCTCGGCCGCTTTTAAGAAGGGGAGGGGAACTCGGCCGCTGCGACCCAAGAGGTCTCGGCCGCTTTTAAGAAGGGGAGGGGCTCTCGGCCGCTGCGACCCAAGAGGTCTCGGCCGCTTTTAAGAAGGGGAGGGGGTTTTGGCCGCTGCGACCCAAGAGGTCTCGGCCGCTTTTAAGAAGGGGAGGGGGTTTCGGCCGCTGCTACCCAAGAGGTCTCGGCCGCTTTTAAGAAGGGGAGGAGGTTTTGGCCGCTGCGACCCAAGAGGTCTCGGCCGCTTTTAAGAAGGGGAGGGGTCTCGGCCGCTGCGACCCAAGAGGTCTCGGCCGCTTTTAAGAATGGTTAACCCCCTCCCCTTCTTAACAGCGGCCGAGACCTCTTGGTATGCAGCGGTCTAGATGCCCTCACCATGAAGGGGAGGGGGTCTCGGCCGCTGCGACCCAAGAGGTCTCGGCCGCTTTTAAAAAGGGGAGGGGGTCTCGGCTGCTGCGACCCAAGGGGTCTCGGCCGCTTTTAAGAAGGGGAGGGGGTTTAGGCCGCTGCGACCCAAGAGGTCTCGGCCGCTTTTAAGAATGGTTGACCCCCTTCCCTTCTTAACAGGGGCCGAGACCTCTTGGTTTGCAGCAGTCTACACGCCCTCACCATGAATTGGAGGGGGTCTCGGCCGCTGTGACCCAAGAGGTCTCGGCTACTTTTAAGAAGGGGAGGGGGTCTCGGCTGCTGCGACCCAAGAGGTCTCGGCCGCTTTTAAGAAGGGGAGGGGCTCTCGGCCGCTGCGACCCAAGAGGTCTCGGCCGCTTTTAAGAATGGTTGACCCCCTCCCCTTCTTAACAGGGGCCGAGACCTCTTGGTTTGCAGCAGTCTACATGCCCTCACCATGAAGGGGAGGGGGTCTCGGCCGCTGTGACCCAAGAGGTCTCGGCTACTTTTAATAAGGGGAGGGGCTCTCGGCCGCTGCGACCCAAGAGGTCTCGGCCGCTTTTTAGAAGGGGGGGGGGTTTCGGCCGCTGCGACCCAAGAGGTCTAGGCCGCTTTTAAGAAGGGGAGGGGGTTTAGGCCGCTGCGACCCAAGAGGTCTCGGCCGCTTTTAAGAATGGTTGACCCCCTCCCCTTCTTAACAGGGGCCGAGACCTCTTGGTTTGCAGCAGTCTACATGCCCTCACCATGAAGGGGAGGGGGTCTCGGCCGCTGTGACCCAAGAGGTCTCGGCTACTTTTAAGAAGGGGAGGGGGTCTCGGCTGCTGCGACCCAAGAGGTCTCGGCCGCTTTTAAGAAAGGGAGGGGGTTTTGGCTGCTGCGACCCAAGAAGTATCGGCCGCTTTTAAGAAGGGGAGGGGGTTTTGGCCGCTGCGACCCAAGAGGTCTCGGCCGCATTTAAGAAGGGGAGGGGCTCTCGGCCGCTGCGACCCAAGAGGTCTCGGCCGCTTTTAAGAATGGTTGACCCCCTCCCCTTCTTAACAGGGGCCGAGACCTCTTTGTTTGCAACAGTCTACACGCCCTCACCATGAAGGGGAGGGGGTCTCGGCCGCTGTGACCCAAGAGGTCTCGGCTTTTTTTAAGAAGGGGAGGGGGTCTCGGCTGCTGCGACCCAAGATGTCTCGGACGCTTTTAAGAAGGGGAGGGGGTTTCGGCCGCTGCGACCAAAGAGGTCTCGGCCGCTTTTAAGAAGGGGAGGGGGTTTCGGCCGCTGTGACCCACAAGGTCTCGGCCGCATTTAAGTAGGGGAGGGGGTCTTGGCCGCTGCGACCCAAGAGGTCTCGGCCGCTTTTAAGAAGGGGAGGGTTCTTGGCCGCTGCGACCCAAGAGGTCTCGGACGCTTTCAAGAAGGCGAACTCGGCCGCTGCGACCCAAGAGGTCTCGGCCGCTTTTAAGAAGGGGAGGGGTCTCGGCCGCTGCGACCCAAGAGGTCTCGGCCGCTTTTAAGAAGGGGAGGGGTACTCGGCCGCTGCGACCCAAGAGGTCTCGGCCGCTTTTAAGAAGGGGAACTCGGCCGCTGCGACCCAAGAGGTCTCGGACGCTTTTAAGAAGGGGAGGGGTCTCGGCCGCTGCGACCCAAGAGGTCTCGGCCGCTTTTAAGAAGGGGAGGGGAACTCGGCCGCTTTTAAGAATGGTTAACCCCCTCCCTTTCTTAACAGGGGCCGAGACCTCTTGGTTTACAGTTGTCTAGACGCCCTCACCATGAAGGGGAGGGGGTCTCGGCCGCTGTGACCTAAGAGGTCTCGGCTACTTTTAAGAAGGGGAGGGGGTCTCGGCTGCTGCGACCCAAGAGGTCTCGGCCGCTTTTAAGAAGGGGAGGGGGTTTCAGCCGCTGCGACCCAAGAGGTCTCGGCCGCTTTTAAGAAGGGGAGGGGGTTTCGGCCGCTGTGACCCACGAGGTCTCGGCCGCATTTAAGTAGGGGAGGGGGTCTCGGCCGCTGCGGCCCAAGAGGTCTCGGCCGCTTTTAAGAAGGGGAGGGTTCTTGGCCGCTGCGACCCAAGAGGTCTCGGCCGCTTTTAAGAAGGGGAGGGGTCTCGGCCGCTGCGACCCAAGAGGTCTCGGCCGCTTTTAAGAAGGGGAGGGGAACTCGGCCGCTGCGACCCAAGAGGTCTCGGCCGCTTTTAAGAAGGGGAGGGGAACTCGGCCGCTGCGACCCAAGAGGTCTCGGCCGCTTTTAAGAAGGGGAGGGGCTCTCGGCCGCTGCGACCCAAGAGGTCTCGGCCGCTTTTAAGAAGGGGAGGGGGTTTTGGCCGCTGCGACCCAAGAGGTCTCGGCCGCTTTTAAGAAGGGGAGGGGGTTTCGGCCGCTGATACCCAAGAGGTCTCGGCCGCTTTTAAGAAGGGGAGGGGGTTTTGGCCGCTGCGACCCAAGAGGTCTCGGCCGCTTTTAAGAAGGGGAGGGGTCTCGGCCACTGCGACCCAAGAGGTCTCGGCCGCTTTTAAGAATGGTTAACCCCCTCCCCTTCTTAACAGCGGCCGAGACCTCTTGGTATGCAGCGGTCTAGATGCCCTCACCATGAAGGGGAGGGGGTCTCGGCCGCTGCGACCCAAGAGGTCTCGGCCGCTTTTAAAAAGGGGAGGGGGTCTCGGCTGCTGCGACCCAAGAGGTCTCGGCCGCTTTTAAGAAGGGGAGGGGGTTTAGGCCGCTGCGACCCAAGAGGTCTCGGCCGCTTTTAAGAATGGTTGACCCCCTTCCCTTCTTAACAGGGGCCGAGACCTCTTGGTTTGCAGCAGTCTACACGCCCTCACCATGAATTGGAGGGGGTCTCGGCCGCTGTGACCCAAGAGGTCTCGGCTACTTTTAAGAAGGGGAGGGGGTCTCGGCTGCTGCGACCCAAGAGGTCTCGGCCGCTTTTAAGAAGGGGAGGGGCTCTCGGCCGCTGCGACCCAAGAGGTCTCGGCCGCTTTTAAGAATGGTTGACCCCCTCCCCTTCTTAACAGGGGCCGAGACCTCTTGGTTTGCAGCAGTCTACATGCCCTCACCATGAAGGGGAGGGGGTCTCGGCCGCTGTGACCCAAGAGGTCTCGGCTACTTTTAATAAGGGGAGGGGCTCTCGGCCGCTGCGACCCAAGAGGTCTTGGCCGCTTTTAAGAATGGTTGACCCCCTCCCCTTCTTAACAGGGGCCGAGACCTCTTGGTTTTCAGCAGTCTACACGCCCTAACCATGAAGGGGAGGGGGTCTCGGCCGCTGTGACCCAAGAGGTCTCAGCTACTTTTAAGAAGGGGAGGGGGTCTCGGCTGCTGCGACCCAAGATGTCTCGGCCGCTTTTAAGAAGGGGAGGGGGTTTCGGCCGCTGCGACCCAAGCGGTCTCGGCCGCTTTTAAGAAGGGGAGGGGGTTTCGGCCGCTGTGACCCACGAGGTCTCGGCCGCATTTAAGTAGGGAGGGGGTCTCGGCCGCTGCGACCCAAGAGGTCTCGGCCGCTTTTAAGAAGGGGAGGGTTCTTGGCCGCTGCGACCCAAGAGGTCTCGGCCGGTTTTAAGAAGGGGAGGGGTCTCGGCCGCTGCGACCCAAGAGGTCTCGGCCGCTTTTAAGAAGGAGAGGGGGTCTCGGCCGCTTTTAAGAAGGGGAGGGGAACTCGGCCGCTGCGACCCAAGAGGTCTCGGCCGCTTTTAAGAAGGGGAACTCGGCCGCTGCGACCCAAGAGGTCTCGGCCGCTTTTAAGAAGGGGAGGGGTCTCGGCCGCTGCGACCCAAGAGGTCTCGGCCGCTTTTAAGAAGGGGAGGGGTCTCGGCCGCTGCGACCCAAGAGGTCTCGGCCGCTTTTAAGAAGGGGAGGGGTTTTCGGCCGCTGCGACCCAAGAGGTCTCGGCCGCTTTTAAGGGGAGGGGTTCTCGGCCGCTGCGACCAAAGAGGTCTCGGCCGCTTTTAAGAAGTAGAGGGGGTCTCGGCCGCTGCGACCCAAGAGGTCTCGGCCGCTTTTAAGAAGGGGAGGGGAACTCGCCCGCTTTTAAGAATGGTTAACCCCCTCCCTTGCTTAACAGGGGCCGAGACCTCTTGGTTTACAGTTGTCTAGACGCCCTCACCATGAAGGGGAGGGGGTCTCGGCCGCTGTGACCCAAGAGGTCTCGGCTACTTTTAAGAAGGGGAGGGGCTCTCGGCCGTTGCGACCCAAAAGGTCTCGGCTACTTTTAAGAAGGGGAGGGGGTCTCGGCTGCTGCGACCCAAGAGGTCTCGGCCGCTTTTAAGAAGGGGAGGGGGTTTCGGCCTCTGCGACCCGAGGTCTCGGCCGCTTTTAAGGAGCGGAGGGGGTTTCGGCCGCTGCGACCCAAGAGGTCTCGGCCGCATTTAAGTAGGGGAGGGGGTCTCGGCCGCTGCGACCCAAGAGGTCTAGGCCGCTTTTAAGAAGGGGAGGGTTCTTGGCCGCTGCGACCCAAGAGGTCTCGGCCGCTTTTAAGAAGGGGAGGGGCTCTCAACTGCTGCGACCCAAGAGGTCTCGGCCTCTTTTAAGAAGGAGAAGGTGTCTCGGCTGCTGCGACCCAAGAGGTCTCGGCCGCTTTTAAGAAGGGGAGGGGTTCTCGGCCGCTGCGACCCAAGAGCTCTCGGCCGCGTTTAAGTAGTGGAGGGGGTCTCGGCCGTTGCGACCCAAGAGGTCTCGGACGCTTTTAAGTAGGGGAGGGGGTCTCGGCCGCTGCGACCCAAGAGGTCTCGGCCTCTTTTAAGAAGTGGAGGGGTCTCGGCCGCTGCGACCTAAGAGGTCTCGGACGCTTTTAAGAAGGGGAGGGGTCTCGGCCGCTGCGACCCAATAGTTCTCGACCGCTTTTAAGTAGGGGAGGGGGTCTCGGCCGCTGCGACCCAAGAGGTCTCGGCCGCTTTTAAGAATGGTTGACCCCCTTCCCTTCTTAACAGGGGCCGAGACCTCTTGGTTTGCAGCAGTCTACACGCCCTCACCATGAAGGGGAGGGGGTCTCGGCCGCTGTGACCCAAGAGGTCTCGGCTACTTTTAAGAAGGGGAGTGGCTCTCGGCTGCTACGACCCAAGAGGTCTCGGCCGCTTTTAAGAAGGGGAGGGGCTCTCGGCCGCTGCGACCCACGAGATCTCGGCCCGCATTTAAGTAGGGGAGGGGGTCTCGGCCGCGTTTAAGAAGGGGAGGGTTGTTGGCCGCTGCGACCCAAGAGGTCTCGGCCGCTTTTAAGAAGGGGAGGGTCTCGGCCGCTGCGACCCAAGAGGTCTCGGCCGCTTTTAAGAATGGTTAACCCCCCCCCCTTCTTAACAGCGGCCGAGACCTCTTGGTTTGCAGCGGTCTAGATGCCCTCACCATGAAGGGGAGGGGGTCTCGGCCGCTGCGACCCAAGAGGTCTCGGCCGCTTTTAAAAAGGGGAGGGGGTCTCGGCTGCTGCGACCCAAGAGGTCTCGGCCGGTTTTAAGAAGGGGAGGGGGTTTAGGCCGCTGCGACCCAAGAGGTCTCGGCCGCTTTTAAGAATGGTTGACCCCCTTCCCTTCTTAACAGGGGCCGAGACCTCTTGGTTTGCAGCAGTCTACACGCCCTCACCATGAAGGGGAGGGGGTCTCGGCCGCTGTGACCCAAGAGGTCTCGGCTACTTTTAAGAAGGGGAGGGGGTCTCGGCTGCTGCGACCCAAGAGGTCTCGGCCGCTTTTAAGAAGAGGAGGGGCTCTCGGCCGCTGCGACCCAAGAGGTCTCGGCCGCTTTTAAGAATGGTTGACCCCCTCCCCTTCTTAACAGGGGCCGAGACCTCTTGGTTTGCAGCAGTCTACATGCCCTCACCATGAAGGGGAGGGGGTCTCGGCCGCTGTAACCCAAGAGGTCTCGGCTACTTTTAAGAAGGGGAGGGGCTCTCGGCCGCTGCGACCCAAGAGGTCTCGGCCGCTTTTAAGAATGTTTGACCCCCTCCCCTTCTTAACAGGGGCCGAGACCTCTTGGTTTGCAGCAGTCTACACGCCCTCACCATGAAGGGGAGGGGGTCTCGGCCGCTGTGACCCAAGAGGTCTCAGCTACTTTTAAGAAGGGGAGGGGGTCTCGGCTGCTGCGACTCAAGATGTCTCGGCCGCTTTTAAGAAGGGGAGGGGGTTTTGGCCGCTGCGACCCAAGAGGTCTCGGACGCTTTTAAGAAGGGGAGGGGGTTTCGGCCGCTGTGACCCACGAGGTCTCGGCCGCATTTAAGTAGGGGAGGGGGTCTCGGCCGCTGCGGCCCAAGAGGTCTCGGCCGCTTTTAAGAATGGTTGACCCCCTCCCCTTCTTAACAGGGGCCGAGACCTCTTGTTTTGCAGCAGTCTACACGCCCTCACCATGAAGGGGAGGGGGTCTCGGCCGCTGTGACCCAAGAGGTCTCAGCTACTTTTAAGAAGGGGAGGGGGTCTCGGCTGCTGCGACCCAAGAGGTCTCGGCCGCTTTTAAGAATGGTTGACCCCCTCCCCTTCTTAACAGGGGCCGAGACCTCTTGGTTTGCAGCAGTCTACACGCCCTCACCATGAAGGGGAGGGGGTCTCGGCCGCTGTGACCCAAGAGGTCTCGGCTACTTTTAAGAAGGGGAGGGGGTCTCGGCTGCTGCGACCCAAGATGTCTCGGCCGCTTTTAAGAAGGGGAGGGGGTTTCGGCCGCTGCGACCCAAGAGGTCTAGGCCGCTTTTAAGAAGGGGAGGGGGTTTAGGCCGCTGCGACCCAAGAGGTCTCGGCCGCTTTTAAGAATGGTTGACCCCCTTCCCTTCTTAACAGGGGCCGAGACCTCTTGGTTTGCAGCAGTCTACACGCCCTCACCATGAAGGGGAGGGGGTCTCGGCCGCTGTGACCCAAGAGGTCTCGGCTACTTTTAAGAAGGGGAGGGGGTCTCGGCTGCTGCGACCCAAGAGGTCTCGGCCGCTTTTAAGAAGGGGAGGGGCTCTCGGCCGCTGCGACCCACGAGATCTCGGCCCGCATTTAAGTAGGGGAGGGGGTCTCGGCCGCTGCGACCCAAGAGGTCTCGGCTGCTTTTAAGAATGGTTAACCCCTCCCCTTCTTAACAGCGGCCGAGACCTCTTGGTTTGCAGCCGTCTAGATGCCCTCACCATGAAGGGGAGGGGGTCTCGGCCGCTGCGACCCAAGAGGTCTCGGCCGCTTTTAAAAAGGGGAGGGAGTCTCGGCTGCTGCGACCCAAGAGGTCTCGGCCGCTTTTAAGAAGGGGAGGGGGTTTAGGCCGCTGCGACCCAAGAGGTCTCGGCCGCTTTTAAGAATGGTTGACCCCCTTCCCTTCTTAACAGGGGCCGAGACCTCTTGGTTTGCAGCAGTCTACACGCCCTCACCATGAAGGGGAGGGGGTCTCGGCCGCTGTGACCCAAGAGGTCTCGGCTACTTTTAAGAAGGGGAGGGGGTCTCGGCTGCTGCGACCCAAGAGGTCTCGGCCGCTTTTAAGAAGGGGAGGGGCTCTCGGCCGCTGCGACCCAAGAGGTCTCGGCCGCTTTTAAGAATGGTTGACCCCCTCCCCTTCTTAACAGGGGCCGAGACCTCTTGGTTTGCAGCAGTCTACATGCCCTCACCATGAAGGGGAGTGGGTCTCGGCCGCTGTGACCCAAGAGGTCTCGGCTACTTTTAAGAAGGGGAGGGGCTCTCGGCCGCTGCGACCCAAGAGGTCTCGGCCGCTTTTAAGAATGGTTGACCCCCTCCCCTTCTTAACAGGGGCCGAGACCTCTTGGTTTGCAGCAGTCTACACGCCCTCACCATGAAGTGGAGGGGGTCTCGGCCGCTGTGACCCAAGAGGTCTCAGCTACTTTTAAGAAGGGGAGGGGGTCTCGGCTGCTGCGACCCAAGATGTCTCGGCCGCTTTTAAGAAGGGGAGGGGGTTTCGGCCGCTGCGACCCAAGAGGTCTCGGCCGCTTTTAAGAAGGGGAGGGGGTTTCGGCCGCTGTGACCCACGAGGTCTCGGCCGCATTTAAGTAGGGGAGGGGGTCTCGGCCGCTGCGGCCCAAGAGGTCTCGGCCGCTTTTAAGAATGGTTGACCCCCTCCCCTTCTTAACAGGGGCCGAGACCTCTTGGTTTGCAGCAGTCTACACGCCCTCACCATGAAGGGGAGGGGGTCTCGGCCGCTGTGACCCAAGAGGTCTCAGCTACTTTTAAGAAGGGGAGGGGGTCTCGGCTGCTGCGACCCAAGATGTCTCGGCCGCTTTTAAGAAGGGGAGGGGGTTTCGGCCGCTGCGACCCAAGAGGTCTCGGCCGCTTTTAAGAAGGGGAGGGGGTTTCGGCCGCTGTGACCCACGAGGTCTCGGCCGCATTTAAGAAGGGGAGGGGCTCTCGGCCGCTGGGACCTAAGAGGTCTTGGCCGCTTTTAAGAAGGGGAGGGGGTCTCGGCTGCTGCGACCCAAGAGGTCTCGGCCGCTTTTAAGATGGGGAGGGGGTCTCGGCTGCTGCGACCCAAGAGGTTTTGGCCGCTTTTAAGAAGGGGAGGGGTTCTCGGCCGCTGCGACCCAAGAGGTCTCGGCCGCTTTTAAGAAGGGGAGGGAGTTTAGGCCGCTGCGACCCAAGAGGTCTCGGCCGTTTTTAAGAATGGTTGACCTAATTCCCTTCTTAACAAGGGCCGAGACCTCTTGGTTTGCAGCAGTCTACACGCCCTCACCATGAAGGGGAGGGGGTCTCGGCCGCTGCGACCCAAGAGGTCTCGGCCGCTTTTAAGTAGGAGAGGGGGTCTCGGCTGCTGCGACCCAAGAGGTCTCGGCCGCTGTTAAGAAGGGGAGGGGGTCTCGGCTGCTGCGACCCAAGAGGTCTCAGCCGCTTTTAAGAAGGGGAGGGGTTTCGGCTGCTGCGACCCACGAGGTCTCGGCCGCATTTAAGTAGGGGAGGGGGTCTTGGCCGCTGCGACCCAAGAGGTCTCGGCCGTTTTTAAGAAGGGGAGGGTTCTTGGCTGCTGCGACCCAAGAGGTCTCTGCCGCTTTTAAGAAGGGGAGGGTCTCGGCCGCTGCGACCCAAGAGGTCTCGGCCGCTTTTAAGAAGGAGAGGGGGTCTCGGCCGCGGCGACCCAAGAGGTCTCGGCTGCTTTTAAGAAGGGGAGGGGAACTCGGCCGCTGCGACCCAAGAGGTCTCGCCCCCTTTTAAGAAGGGGAGGGTTCTTGGCCGCTGCGACCCAAGAGGTCTCGGCCGCTTTTAAGAAGGAGAGGGGGTCTCGGCCGCTGCGACCCAAGAGGTCTCGGCTGCTTTTAAGAAGGGGAGGGGAACTCGGCCGCTGCGACCCAAGAGGTCTCGCCCACTTTTAAGAAGGGGAGGGTTCTTGGCCGCTGCGACCCAAGAGGTCTTGGCCGCTTTTAAGAAGGGGAGGGGGTCTCGGCTGCTGCGACCCAAGAGGTCTCGGCCGCTTTTAAGATGGGGAGGGGGTCTCGGCTGCTGCGACCCAAGAGGTTTTGGCCGCTTTTAAGAAGGGGAGGGGTTCTCGGCCGCTGCGACCCAAGAGGTCTCGGACGCTTTTAAGAAGGGGAGGGGGTTTAGGCCGCTGCGACCCAAGAGGTCTCGGCCGTTTTTAAGAATGGTTGACCTAATTCCCTTCTTAACAAGGGCCGAGACCTCTTGGTTTGCAGCAGTCTACACGCCCTCACCATGAAGGGGAGGGGGTCTCGGCTGCTGCGACCCAAGAGGTCTCGGCCGCTTTTAAGTAGGAGAGGGGGTCTCGGCTGCTGCGACCCAAGAGGTCTCGGCCGCTGTTAAGAAGGGGAGGGGTTCTCGGCCGCTGCGACCCAAGAGGTCTCGGCCGCTTTTAAGTAGTGGAGGGGGTCTCGGCCGTTGCGACCCAAGAGGTCTCGGACGCTTTTAAGTAGGGGAGGGGGTCTCGGCTGCTGCGACCCAAGATGTCTCGGCCGCTTTTAAGAAGGGGAGGGGGTTTCGGCCGCTGCGACCCAAGAGGTCTCGGCCGCTTTTAAGAAGGGGAGGGGTTTCGGCTGCTGCGACCCACGAGGTCTCGGCCGCATTTAAGTAGGGGAGGGGGTCTCGGCCGCTGCGACCCAAGAGGTCTCGGCCGTTTTTAAGAAGGGGAGGGTTCTTGGCTGCTGCGACCCAAGAGGTCTCTGCCGCTTTTAAGAAGGGGAGGGGTCTCGGCCGCTGCGACCCAAGAGGTCTCGGCCGCTTTTAAGAAGGAGAGGGGGTCTCGGCCGCTGCGACCCAAGAGGTCTCGGCTGCTTTTAAGAAGGGGAGGGGAACTCGGCCGCTGCGACCCAAGAGGTCTCGCCCCCTTTTAGGAAGGGGAGGGTTCTTGGCCGCTGCGACCCAAGAGGTCTCGGCCGCTTTTAAGAAGGGGAGGGGCTCTCGGCCGCTGGGACCCAAGAGGTCTTGGCCGCTTTTAAGAAGGGGAGGGGGTCTCGGCTGCTGCGACCCAAGAGGTCTCGGCCGCTTTTAAGATGGGGAGGGGGTCTCGGCTGCTGCGACCCAAGAGGTTTTGGCCGCTTTTAAGAAGGGGAGGGGTTCTCGGCCGCTGCGACCCAAGAGGTCTCGGCCGCTTTTAAGAAGGGGAGGGGGTTTAGGCCGCTGCGACCCAAGAGGTCTCGGCCGTTTTTAAGAATGGTTGACCTAATTCCCTTCTTAACAAGGGCCGAGACCTCTTGGTTTGCAGCAGTCTACACGCCCTCACCATGAAGGGGAGGGGGTCTCGGCCGCTGCGAACCAAGAGGTCTCGGCCGCTTTTAAGAAGGAGAGGGGGTCTCGGCTGCTGCGACCCAAGAGGTCTCGGCCGCTGTTAAGAAGGGGAGGGGTTCTCGGCCGCTGCGACCCAAGAGGTCTCGGACGCTTTTAAGAAGGGGGGGTTCTCGGCCGCTGCGACCCAAGAGGTCTCGGCCGCTTTTAAGAAGGGGAGGGGGTTTCGGCTGCTGCGACCCAAGAGATCTCGGCCGCTTTTAAGAATGGTTGACCCCCTTCCCTTCTTAACAGGGGCCGAGACCTCTTGGTTTGCAGCAGTCTACACGCCCTCACCATGAAGGGGAGGGGGTCTCGGCCGCTGTGACCCAAGAGGTCTCGGCTACTGTTAAGAAGGGGAGGGGGTCTCGGCTGCTGCGATCCAAGAGGTCTCGGCCGCTTTTAAGAAGGAGAGAGGGTCTCGGCTGCTGCGACCCAAGAGGTCTCGGCCGCTGTTAAGAAGGGGAGGGGTTCTCGGCCGCTGCGACCCAAGAGGTCTCGGCCGCTTTTAAGTAGTGGAGGGGGTCTCGGCCGTTGCGACCCAAGAGATCTCGGACGCTTTTAAGTAGGGGAGGGGTCTCGGCCGCTGCGACCCAAGAGGTCTCGGCCGCTTTTAAGAAGGGGAGGGGTCTCGGCCGCTGCGACCCAAGAGGTCTCGGCCGCTTTTAAGAAGGAGAGGGGGTCTCGGCCGCTTTTAAGAAGGGGAGGGGAACTCGGCCGCTGCGACCCAAGAGGTCTCGGCCGCTTTTAAGAAGGGGAGGGTTCTTGGCCCCTGCGACCCAAGAGGTCTCGGCCGCTTTTAAGAAGGAGAGGGGGTCCCGGCTGCTGCGACCCAAGAGGTCTCGGCTGCTTTTAAGAAGGGGAGGGGATTTCGGCCGCTGTGACCCAAGAGGTCTCGGCCGCTTTTAAGAAGGGGAGGGGGTTTCGGACGCTGCGACCCAAGAGGTCTCGGCCGCTTTTAAGTAGGGGAGGGGGTCTCGGCCGCTGCGACCCAAGAGGTCTCGGCCGCTTTTAAGAAGTGGAGGGTTCTTGGCCGCTGCGACCCAAGAGGTCTCGGCCGCTTTTAAGAAGGGGAGGGGATCTCGGCCGCTGCGACCCAAGAGTTCTCGGCCGCTTTTAAGAATGGTTGACCCCCTCCCCTTCTTAACAGGGGCCGAGACCTCTTGGTTTGCAGCAGTCTACACGCCCTCACCATGAAGCGGAGGGGGTCTCGGCCGCTGTGACCCAAGAGATCTCGGCCGCTTTTAAGATGGGGAGGGGGTCTCGGCTGCTGCGACCTAAGAGGTCTCGGCCGCTTTTAAGAAGGGGAGGGGTTCTCGGCCGCTGCAACCCAAGAGGTCTCGGACGCTTTTAAGAAGGGGAGGGGGTTTAGGCCGCTGCGACCCAAGAGGTCTCGGCCGCTTTTAAGAATGGTTGACCCCCTTCCCTTCTTAACAGGGGCCGAGACCTCTTGGTTTGCAGCAGTCTACACGCCCTCACCATGAAGGGGAGGGGGTCTCGGCCGCTGTGACCCAAGAGGTCTCGGCTACTGTTAAGAAGGGGAGGGGGTCTCGGCTGCTGCGACCCAATAGGTCTCGGCCGCTTTTAAGAAGGAGAGGGGGTCTCGGCTGCTGCGACCCAAGAGGTCTCAGCAGCTGTTAAGAAGGGGAGGGGTTCTCGGCCGCTGCGACCCAAGAGGTCTCGGCCGCTTTTAAGTAGTGGAGGGGGTCTCGGCCGTTGCGACCCAAGAGGTCTCGGGCGCTTTTAAGTAGAGGAGGGGGTCTCGGCCGCTGCGACCCAAGAGGTCTCGGCTGCTTTTAAGAAAGGGAGGGGATTTCGGCCGCTGCGACCCAAGAGGTCTCGGCCGCTTTTAAGAAGGGGAGGGGGTTTCGGACGCTGCGACCCAAGAGGTCTCGGCCGCTTTTAAGTAGGGGAGGGGGTCTCGGCCGCTGCGACCCAAGAGGTCTCGGCCGCTTTTAAAAAGTGGAGGGTTCTTGGCCGCTGCGACCCAAGAGGTCTCGGCCGCTTTTAAGAAGGGGAGGGGATCTCGGCCGCTGCGACCCAAGAGTTCTCGGCCGCTTTTAAGAATGGTTGACCCCCTCCCCTTCTTAACAGGGGCCGAGACCTCTTGGTTTGCAGCAGTCTACACGCCCTCACCATGAAGCGGAGGGGGTCTCGGCCGCTGTGACCCAAGAGATCTCGGCCGCTTTTAAGATGGGGAGGGGGTCTCGGCTGCTGCGACCTAAGAGGTCTCGGCCGCTTTTAAGAAGGGGAGGGGTTCTCGGCCGCTGCAACCCAAGAGGTCTCGGACGCTTTTAAGAAGGGGAGGGGGTTTAGGCCGCTGCGACCCAAGAGGTCTCGGCCGCTTTTAAGAATGGTTGACCCCCTTCCCTTCTTAACAGGGGCCGAGACCTCTTGGTTTGCAGCAGTCTACACGCCCTCACCATGAAGGGGAGGGGTCTCGGCCGCTGTGACCCAAGAGGTCTCGGCTACTGTTAAGAAGGGGAGGGGGTCTCGGCTGCTGCGACCCAATAGGTCTCGGCCGCTTTTAAGAAGGAGAGGGGGTCTCGGCTGCTGCGACCCAAGAGGTCTCGGCCGCTGTTAAGAAGGGGAGGGGTTCTCGGCCGCTGCGACCCAAGAGGTCTCGGCCGCTTTTAAGTAGTGGAGGGGGTCTCGGCCGTTGCGACCCAAGAGGTCTCGGACGCTTTTAAGTAGAGGAGGGGGTCTCGGCCGCTGCGACCCAAGAGGTCTCGGCCGCTTTTAAGAAGGGGAGGGGTTTCGGCCGCTGCGACCCAAGAGGTCTCGGCCGCTTTTAAGGGGAGGGGGTCTCGGCCGCTGCGACCCAAGAGGTCTAGGACGCTTTTAAGAAGGGGAGGGGTTCTCGGCCGCTGCGACCAAAGAGGTCTCGGCCGCTTTTAAGAAGGAAAGGGGGTCTCGGCCGCTGCGACCCAAGAGGTCTCGGACGCTTTTAAGAATGGGAGGGGCTCTCGGCCGCTGCGACCCAAGAGGTCTCGGCCGCTTTTAAGAAGGGGAGGGGGTCTCGGCTGCTGCGACCCAAGAGGTCTCGGCCGCTTTTAAGATGGGGAGGGGGTCTCGGCTGCTGCGACCCAAGAGGTTTTGGCCGCTTTTAAGAATGGTTGACCCCCTCCCCTTCTTAACAGGGGCCGAGACCTCTTGGTTTGCAGCAGTCTACACGTCCTCACCATGAAGGGGAGGGGGTCACGGCCGCTGTGACCCAAGAGGTCTCGGCTACTTTTAAGAAGGGGAGGGGGTCTCGGCTGCTTCGACCCAAGATGTCTTGGCTGCTTTTAAGAAGGGGAGGGGGTTTCGGCCGCTGCGACCCAAGAGGTCTAGGCCGCTTTTAAGAAGGGGAGGGGGTTTAGGCCGCTGCGACCCAAGAGGTCTCGGATGCTTTTAAGAATGGTTGACCCCCTCCCCTTCTTAACAGGGGCCGAGACCTCTTGGTTTGCAGCAGTCTACATGCCCTCACCATAAAGGGGAGGGGGTCTCGGCCGCTGTGACCCAAGAGGTCTCGGCTACTTTTAAGAAGGGGAGGGGGTCTCGGCTGCTGCGACCCAAGAGGTCTCGGCCGCTTTTAAGAAGGGGAGGGGGTTTTGGCTGCTGCAACCCAAGAAGTATCGGCCGCTTTTAAGAAGGGGAGGGGGTTTCGGCCGCTGCGACCCAAGAGGTCTCGGCCGCATTTAAGAAGGGGAGGGGCTCTCGGCCGCTGCGACCCAAGAGGTCTCGGCCGCTTTTAAGAATGGTTGACCCCCTCCCCTTCTTAACAGGGGCCGAGACCTCTTGGTTTGCAGCAGTCTACACGCCCTCACCATGAAGGGGAGGGGGTCTCGGCCGCTGTGACCCAAGAGGTCTCGGCTACTTTTAAGAAGGGGAGGGGGTCTCGGCTGCTGCGATCCAAGATGTCTCGGCCGCTTTTAAGAAGGGTAGGGGGTTTCGGCCGCTTTTAAGAAGGGGAGGGGGTTTCGGCCGCTGTGACCCACGAGGTCTCGGCCGCATTTAAGTAGGGGAGGGGGTCTCGGCCGCTGCGACCCAAGAGGTCTCGGCCGCTTTTGAGAATGGTTGACCCCCTTCCCTTCTTAACAGGGGCCGAGACCTCTTGGTTTGCAGCAGTCTACACGCCCTCACCATGAAGGGGAGGGGGTCTCGGCCGCTGTGACCCAAGAGGTCTTGGCTACTTTTAAGAAGGGGAGGGGGTCTCGGCTGCTGCGACCCAAGAGGTCTCGGCCGCTTTTAAGAAGGGGAGGGGCTCTCGGCCGCTGCGACCCACGAGGTCTCGGCCCGCATTTAAGTAGGGGAGGGGGTCTCGGCCGCTGCGACCCAAGAGGTCTCGGCTGCTTTTAAGAAGGGGAGGGTTCTTGGCCGCTGCGACCCAAGAGGTCTCGGACGCTTTTAAGAAGGGGAGGGGTCTCGGCCGCTGCGACCCAAGAGGTCTCGGCCGCTTTTAAGAATGGTTAACCCCCTCCCCTTCTTAACAGCGGCCGAGACCTCTTGGTTTGCAGCGGTCTAGATGCCTTTACCATGAAGGGGAGGGGGTCTCGGCCGCTGCGACCCAAGAGGTCTCGGCCGCTTTCAAAAAGGGGAGGGGGTCTCGGCTGCTGCGACCCAAGAGGTCTCGGCCGCTTTTAAGAAGGGGAGGGGGTCTCGGCTGCTGCGACCCAAGAGGTCTCGGCCGCTTTTAAGAAGGGGAGGGTTGTTGGCCGCAGCGACCCAAGAGGTCTCGGCCGCTTTTAAGAAATGGAGGGGTCTCGGCCGCTGCGACCCAAGAGGTCTCGGCCGCTTTTAAGAATGGTTAACCCCCTCCCCTTCTTAACAGCGGCCGAGATCTCTTGGTTTGCAGCGGTCTAGATGCCCTCACCATGAAGGGGAGGGGGTCTCGGCCGCTGCGACCCAAGAGGTCTCGGCCGCTTTTAAAAAGGGGAGGGGGTCTCGGCTGCTGCGACCCAAGAGGTCTCGGCCGCTTTTAAGAAGGGGAGGGGGTTTCGGACACTGCGACCCAAGAGGTCTCGGCAGCTTTTAAGTAGGGGAGGGGGTCTCGGCCGCTGCGACCCAAGAGGTCTCGGCCGCTTTTAAGAAGGGGAGGGTTCTTGGCCGCTTTTAAGAAAGGGAGGGGCTCTCGGCCGCTGCGACCCAAGAGGTCTTGGCCGCTTTTAAGATGGGGAGGGGGTCTCGGCCGCTGCGACCCAAGAGGTCTCGGCCGCTTTTAAGAAGGGGAGGGGGTCTCGGATGCTGCGACCCAAGAGGTCTCGGCCGCTTTTAAGAAGGGGAGGGGTTCTCGGCCGCTGCGACCCAAGAGGTCTCGGACGCTTTTAAGTAGTGGAGGGGGTCTCGGCCGCTGCGACCCAAGAGGTCTCGGCCGCTTTTAAGTAGGGGAGGGGGTCTCGGCCGCTGCGACCCAAGAGGTCTCGGCCGCTTTTAAGAAGGGGAGGGGTCTCGGCCGCTGCGACCCAAGAGGTCTCGGCCGCTTTTAAGAAGGGGAGGGGTCTCGGCCGCTGCGACCCAAGAGGTCTCGGACGCTTTTAAGAAGGGGAGGGGTTTTCGGCCGCTGCGACCCAAGAGGTCTCGGCCGCTTTTAAGAAGGGGAGGGGTCTCGGCCGCTGCGACCCAAGAGGTCTCGGCCGCTTTTAAGAAGGGAAGGGGTCTCGGCCGCTGCGACCCAAGAGGTCTCGGCCGCTTTTAAGAAGGGGAGGGGTTTTCGGCCGCTGCGACCCAAGAGGTCTCGGCCGCTTTTAAGAAGGAGAGGGGGTCTCGGCCGCTGCGACCAAAGAGGTCTCGGCCGCTTTTAAGAAGGAGAGGGGGTCTCGGCCGCTGCGACCCAAGAGGTCTCGGCCGCTTTTAAGAAGGGGAGGGGAACTCGGCCGCTTTTAAGAATGGTTAACCCCCTCCCTTTCTTAACACGGGCCGAGACCTCTTGGTTTACAGTTGTCTAGACGCCCTCACCATGAAGGGGAGGGGGTCTCGGCCGCTGTGACCCAAGAGGTCTCGGCTACTTTTCAGAAGGGGAGGGGGTCTCGGCTGCTGCGACCCAAGAGGTCTCGGCTGCTTTTAAGAAGGGGAGGGGGTTTTGGCTGCTGCGACCCAAGAAGTATAGGCCCCTTTTAAGAAGGGGAGGGGGTTTCGGCCGCTGCGACCCAAGAGGTCTCGGCCGCATTTAAGAAGGGGAGGGGCTCTCGGCCGCTGCGACCCAAGAGGTCTCGGCCGCTTTTAAGAATGGTTGACCCCCTCCCCTTCTTAACAGGGGCCGAGACCTCTTGGTTTGCAGCAGTCTACACGCCCTCACCATGAAGGGGAGGGGGTCTCGGCCGCTGTGACCCAAGAGGTCTCGGCTACTTTTAAGAAGGGGAGGGGGTCTCGGCTTTGCGACCCAAGATGTCTCGGCCGCTTTTAAGAAGGGGAGGGGGTTTCGGCCGCTTCGACCCAAGAGGTCTCGGTCGCTTTTAAGAAGGGGAGGGGGTTTAGGCCGCTGCGACCCAAGAGGTCTCGGCCGCTTTTATGAATGGTTGACCCCCTTCCCTTCTTAACAGGGGCCGAGACCTCTTGGTTTGCAGCAGTCTACACGCCCTCACCATGAAGGGGAGGGGGTCTCGGCCGCTGTGACCCAAGAGGTTTCGGCTACTTTTAAGAAGGGGAGGGGGTCTCGGCTGCTGCGACCCAAGATGTCTCGGCCGCTTTTAAGAAGGGGAGGGGGTTTCGGCCGCTGCGACCCAAGAGGTCTCGGCCGCTTTTAAGAAGGGGAGGGGGTTTAGGCCGCTGCGACCCAAGAGGTCTCGGCCGCTTTTATGAATGGTTGACCCCCTTCCCTTCTTAACAGGGGCCGAGACCTCTTGGTTTGCAGCAGTCTACACGCCCTCACCATGAAGGAGAGGGGATCTCGGCCGCTGCGAACAAAGAGGTCTCGGCCGCTTTTAAGAAGGAGAGGGGGTCTCGGCCGCTGTGACCCAAGAGGTCTCGGCCGCTTTTAAGAAGGGGAGGGGAACTCGGCCGCTTTTAAGAATGGTTAACCCCCTCCCTTTCTTAACAGGGGCCGAGACCTCTTGGTTTACAGTTGTCTAGACGCCCTCACCATGAAGGGGAGGGGGTCTCGGCCGCTGTGACCCAAGAGGTCTCGGCTACTTTTAAGAAGGGGAGGGGGTCTCGGCTGCTGCGACCCAAGAGGTCTCGGCCGCTTTTAAGAAGGGGAGGGGGTTTTGGCTGCTGTGACCCAAGAAGTATCGGCCGCTTTTAAGAAGGGGAGAAGGTTTCGGCCGCTGCGACCCAAGAGGTCTCGGCCGCATTTAAGAAGGGGAGGGGCTCTCGGCCGCTGCGACCCAAGAGGTCTCGGCCGCTTTTAAGAATGGTTGACCCCCTCCCCTTCTTAACAGGGGCCGAGACCTCTTGGTTTGCAGCAGTCTACACGCCCTCACCATGAAGGGGAGGGGGTCTCGGCCGCTGTGACCCAAGAGGTCTCGGCTACTTTTAAGAAGGGGAGGGGGTCTCGGCTGCTGCGACCCAAGATGTCTCGGCCGCTTTTAAGAAGGGGAGGGGGTTTCGGCCGCTGCGACCCAAGAGGTCTCGGACGCTTTTAAGAAGGGGAGGGGGTTTTGGCCGCTGTGACCCACGAGGTCTCGGCCGCATTTAAGTAAGGGAGGGGGTCTCGGCCGCTGCGACCCAAGAGGTCTCGGCCGCTTTTAAGAAGGGGAGGGTTCTTGGCCGCTGCGACCCAAGAGGTCTCGGCCGCTTTTAAGAAGGGGAGGGGTCTCGGCCGCTGCGACCCAAGAGGTCTCGGCCGCTTTTAAGAAGGAGAGGGGGTCTCGGCCGCTGCGACCCAAGAGGTCTCGGCCGCTTTTAAGAAGGGGAACTCGGCCGCTGCGACCCAAGAGGTCTCGGCGGCTTTTAAGAAGGGGAGGGGTCTCGGCCGCTGCGACCCAAGAGGTCTCGGCCGCTCTTAAGAAGGGGAGGGGTCTCGGCCGCTGCGACCCAAGAGGTCTCGGCCGTTTTAATAAGGGGAGGGGTTTTCGGCCGCTGCGACCCAAGAGGTCTCGGCCGCTTTTAAGGGGAGGGGTTCTCGGCCGCTGCCACCAAAGAGGTCTCGGCCGCTTTTAAGAAGGAGAGGGGGTCTCGGCCGCTGCGACCCAAGAGGTCTCGGCCGCTTTTAAGAAGGGGAGGGGAACTCGGCCGCTTTTAAGAATGGTTAACCCCCTCCCTTTCTTAACAGGGGCCGAGACCTCTTGGTTTACAGTTGTCTAGACGCCCTCACCATGAAGGGGAGGGGGTCTCGGCCGCTGTGACCCAAGAGGTCTCGGCTACTTTTAAGAAGGGGAGGGGGTCTCGGCTGCTGCGACCCAAGAGGTCTCGGCCGCTTTTAAGAAGGGGAGGGGGTTTTGGCTGCTGCGACCCAAGAAGTATCGGCCGCTTTTAAGAAGGGGAGGGGGTTTCGGCCGCTGCGACCCAAGAGGTCTCGGCCGCATTTAAGAAGGGGAGGGGCTCTCGGCCGCTGCGACCCAAGATGTCTCGGCCGCTTTTAAGAAGGGGAACTCGGCCGCTGCGACCCAAAAGATCTCGGCCGCTTTTAAGAAGGGGAGGGGTCTCGGCCGCTGCGACCCAAGAGGTCTCGGCCGCTTTTAAGAAGGGGAGGGGTACTCGGCCGCTGCGACCCAAGAGGTCTCGGCCGCTTTTAAGAAGGGGAACTCGGCCGCTGCGACCCAAGAGGTCTCGGCCGCTTTTAAGAAGGGGAGGGGTTTCGGCCGCTGCGACCAAAGAGGTCTCGGCCGCATTAAAGTAGGGGAGGGGGTCTTGGCCGCTGCGACCCAAGAGGTCTCGGCCGCTTTTAAGAAGGGGAGGGTTCTTGGCCGCTGCGACCCAAGAGGTCTCGGACGCTTTTAAGAAGGGGAACTCGGCCGCTGCGACCCAAAAGATCTCGGCCGCTTTTAAGAAGGGGAGGGGTCTCGGCCGCTGCGACCCAAGAGGTCTCGGCCGCTTTTAAGAAGGGGAGGGGTACTCGGCCGCTGCGACCCAAGAGGTCTCGGCCGCTTTTAAGAAGGGGAACTCGGCCGCTGCGACCCAAGAGGTCTCGGCCGCTTTTAAGAAGGGGAGGGGTCTCGGCCGCTGCGACCCAAGAGGTCTCGGCCGCTTTTAAGAAGGCGAGGGGTCTCGGCCGCTGCAACCCAAGAGGTCTCGGCCGCTTTTAAGAAGGGGAGGGGTTTTCGGCCGCTGCGACCCAAGAGGTCTCGGCCGATTTTAAGGGGAGGGGTTCTCGGCCGCTGCGACCAAAGAGGTCTCGGCCGCTTTTAAGAAGGAGAGGGGGTCTCGGCCGCTGCGACCCAAGAGGTCTCGGCCGCTTTTAAGAAGGGGAGGGGAACTCGGCCGCTTTTAAGAATGGTTAACCCCCTCCCTTTCTTAACAGGGGCCGAGACCTCTTGGTTTATAGTTGTCTAGACGCCCTCACCATGAAGGGGAGGGGGTCTCGGCCGCTGTGACCCAAGAGGTCTCGGCTACTTTTAAGAAGGGGAGGGGGTCTCGGCTGCTGCGACCCAAGATTTCTCGGCCGCTTTTAAGAAGGGGAGGGGGTTTCGGCCGCTGCGACCCAAGAGGTCTCGGCCGCTTTTAAGAAGGGGAGGGGGTTTCGGCCGCTGCGACCCAAGAGGTCTCGGCCGCTTTTAAAAAGGGGAGGGGCTCTCGGCCGCTGCGACCCACGAGGTCTCGGCCCGCATTTAAGTAGGGGAGGGGGTCTCGGCCGCTGCGACCCAAGAGGTCTCGGCCGCTTTTAAGAAGGGGAGGGTTGTTGGCCGCTGCGACCCAAGAGGTCTCGGCCGCTTTTAAGAAGGGGAGGGGTCTCGGCCGCTGCGACCCAAGAGGTCTCGGCCGCTTTTAAGAATGGTTAACCCCCTCCCCTTCTTAACAGCGGCCGAGACCTCTTGGTTTGCAGCGGTCTAGATGCCCTCACCATGAAGGGGAGGGGGTCTCGGCCGCTGCGACCCAAGAGGTCTCAGCCGCTTTTAAAAAGGGGAGGGGGTCTCGGCTGCTGCGACCCAAGAGTTCTCGGCCGCTTTTAAGAAGGGGAGGGGGTTTAGGCCGCTGCGACCCAAGAGGTCTCGGCCGCTTTTAAGAATGGTTGACCCCCTTCCCTTCTTAACAGGGGCCGAGACCTCTTGGTTTGCAGCAGTCTACACGCCCTCTTATGAATTGGAGGGGGTCTCGGCCGCTGTGACCCAAGAGGTCTCGGCTACTTTTAAGAAGGGGAGGGGGTCTCGGCTGCTGCGACCCAAGAGGTCTCGGCCGCTTTTAAGAAGGGGAGGGGCTCTCGGCCGCTGCGACCCAAGAGGTCTCGGCCGCTTTTAAGAATGGTTGACCCCCTCCCCTTCTTAACAGGGGCCGAGACCTCTTGGTTTGCAGCAGTCTACATGCCCTCACCATGAAGGGGAGGGGATCTCGGCCGCTGTGACCCAAGAGGTCTCGGCTACTTTTAATAAGGGGAGGGGCTCTCGGCCGCTGCGACCCAAGAGGTCTCGGCCGCTTTTAAGAATGGTTGACCCCCTCCCCTTCTTAACAGGGGCCGAGACCTCTTGGTTTGCAGCAGTCTACACGCCCTCACCATGAAGGGGAGGGGGTCTCGGCCGCTGTGACCCAAGAGGTCTCAGCTACTTTTAAGAAGGGGAGGGGGTCTCGGCTGCTGCGACCCAAGATGTCTCGGCCGCTTTTAAGAAGGGGAGGGGGTTTCGGCCGCTGCGACCCAAGAGGTCTCGGCCGCTTTTAAGAAGGAGAGGGGGTTTCGGCCGCTGTGACCCACGAGGTCTCGGCCGCATTTAAGTAGGGAGGGGGTCTCGGCCGCTGCGACCCAAGAGGTCTCGGCCGCTTTTAAGAAGGGGAGGGTTCTTGGCCGCTGCGACCCAAGAGGTCTCGGCCGCTTTTAAGAAGGGGAGGGGTCTCGGCCGCTGCGACCCAAGAGGTCTCGGCCGCTTTTAAGAAGGAGAGGGGGTCTCGGCCGCTTTTAAGAAGGGGAGGGGAACTCGGCCGCTGCGACCCAAGAGGTCTCGGCCGCTTTTAAGAAGGGGACCTCGGCCGCTGCGACCCAAGAGGTCTCGGCCGCTTTTAAGAAGGGGAGGGGTCTCGGCCGCTGCGACCCAAGAGGTCTCGGCCGCTTTTAAGAAGGGGAGGGGTCTCGGCCGCTGCGACCCAAGAGGTCTCGGCCGCTTTTAAGAAGGGGAGGGGTTTTCGGCCGCTGCGACCCAAGAGGTCTCGGCCGCTTTTAAGGGGAGGGGTTCTCGGCCGCTGCGACCCAAGAGGTCTCGGCCGATTTTAAGAAGGGGAGGGGAACTCGGCCGCTTTTAAGAATGGTTAACCCCCTCCCTTTCTTAACAGGGGCCGAGACCTCTTGGTTTACAGTTGTCTAGACGCCCTCACCATGAAGGGGAGGGGGTCTCGGCCGCTGTGACCCAAGAGGTCTCGGCTACTTTTAAGAAGGGGAGGGGGTCTCGGCTGCTGCGACCCAAGAGGTCTCGGCCGCTTTTAAGAAGGGGAGGGGGTTTTGGCTGCTGTGACCCAAGAAGTATCGGCCGCTTTTAAGAAGGGGAGGGGGTTTCGGCCGCTGCGACCCAAGAGGTCTCGGCCGCTTTTAAGAATGGTTGACCCCCTCCCCTTCTTAACAGGGGCCGAGACCTCTTGGTTTGCAGCAGTCTACACGCCCTCACCATGAAGGGGAGGGGGTCTCGGCCGCTGTGACCCAAGAGGTCTCGGCTCCTTTTAAGAAGGGGAGGGGGTGTCGGCTGCTGCGACCCAAGATGTCTCGGCCGCTTTTAAGAAGGGGAGGGGGTTTCGGCCGCTGCGACCCAAGAGGTCTCGGACGCTTTTAAGAAGGGGAGGGGGTTTCGGCCGCTGTGACCCACGAGGTCTCGGCCGCATTTAAGTAAGGGAGGGGGTCTCGGCCGCTTTTAAGAAGGGGAGGGTTCTTGGCCGCTGCGACCCAAGAGGTCTCGGCCGCTTTTAAGAAGGGGAGGGGTCTCGGCCGCTGCGACCAAAGAGGTCTCGGCCGCTTTTAAGAAGGAGAGGGGGTCTCGGCCGCTGCGACCCAAGAGGTCTCGGCCGCTTTTAAGAAGGGGAGGGGAACTCGGCCGCTGCGACCCAAGAGGTCTCGGCCGCTTTTAAGAAGGGGAACTCGGCCGCTGCGACCCAAGAGGTCTCGGCGGCTTTTAAGAAGGGGAGGGGTCTCGGCCGCTGCGACCCAAGAGGTCTCGGCCGCTTTTAAGAAGGGGAGGGGTCTCGGCCGCTGCGACCCAAGAGGTCTCGGCCGCTTTTAATAAGGGGAGGGGTTTTCGGCCGCTGCGACCCAAGAGGTCTCGGCCGCTTTTAAGGGGAGGGGTTCTCGGCCGCTGCCACCAAAGAGGTCTCGGCCGCTTTTAAGAAGGAGAGGGGTTCTCGGCCGCTGCGACCCAAGAGGTCTCGGCCGCTTTTAAGAAGGGGAGGGGAACTCGGCCGCTTTTAAGAATGGTTAACCCCCTCCCTTTCTTAACAGGGGCCGAGACCTCTTGGTTTACAGTTGTCTAGACGCCCTCACCATGAAGGGGAGGGGGTCTCGGCAGCTGTGACCCAAGAGGTCTCGGCTACTTTTAAGAAGGGGATGGGGTCTCGGCTGCTGCGACCCAAGAGGTCTCGGCCGCTTTTAAGAAGGGGAGGGGGTTTTGGCTGCTGCGACCCAAGAAGTATCGGCCGCTTTTAAGAAGGGGAAGGGATTTCGGCCGCTGCGACCCAAGAGGTCTCGGCCGCATTTAAGAAGGGGAGGGGCTCTCGGCCGCTGCGACCCAAGAGGTCTCGGCCGCTTTTAAGAATGGTTGACCCCCTCCCCTTCTTAACAGGGGCCGAGACCTCTTGGTTTGCAGCAGTCTACACGCCCTCACCATGAAGGGGAGGGGGGTCTCGGCCGCTGTGACCCAAGAGGTCTCGGCTACTTTAAAGAAGGGGAGGGGGTCTCGGCTGCTGCGACCCAAGATGTCTCGGCCGCTTTTAAGAAGGGGAGGGGGTTTCGGCCGCTGCGACCCAAGAGGTCTCGGCCGCTTTTAAGAAGGGGAGGGGGTTTAGGCCGCTGCGACCCAAGAGGTCTCGGCTTCTTTTAAGAATGGTTGACCCCCTTCCCTTCTTAACAGGGGCCGAGACCTCTTGGTTTGCAGCAGTCTACACGCCCTCACCATGAAGGGGAGGGGGTCTCGGCTACTTTTAAGAAGGGGAGGGGGTCTCGGCTGCTGCGACCCAAGAGGTCTCGGCCGCTTTTAAGAAAGGGAGGGGCTCTCGGCCGCTGCGACCCAAGAGGTCTAGGCCTTTTTTAAGAAGGGGAGATGGTTTAGGCCGCTGCGACCCAAGAAGTCTCGGCCGCTTTTAAGAATGGTTGACCCCCTCCCCTTCTTAACAGGGGCCGAGACCTCTTGGTTTGCAGCAGTCTACATGCCCTCACCATAAAGGGGAGGGGGTCTCGGCCGCTGTGACCCAAGAGGTCTCGGCTACTTTTAAGAAGGGGAGGGGGTCTCGGCTGCTGCGACCCAAGAGGTCTCGGCCGCTTTTAAGAAGGGGAGGGGGTTTTGGCTGCTGCGACCCAAGAAGTATCGGCCGCTTTTAAGAAGGGGAGGGGGTTTCGGCCGCTGCGACCCAAGAGGTCTCGGCCGCATTTAAGAAGGGGAGGGGCTCTCGGCCGCTGCGACCCAAGAGGTCTCGGCCGCTTTTAAGAATGGTTGACCCCCTCCCCTTCTTAACAGGGGCCGAGACCTCTTGGTTTGCAGCAGTCTACACGCCCTCACCATGAAGGGGAGGGGGTCTCGGCCGCTGTGACCCAAGAGGTCTCGGCTACTTTTAAGAAGGGGAGGGGGTCTCGGCTGCTGCGACCCAAGATGTCTCGGCCGCTTTTAAGAAGGGTAGGGGGTTTCGGCCGCTTTTAAGAAGGGGAGGGGGTTTCGGCCGCTGTGACCCACGAGGTCTCGGCCGCATTTAAGTAGGGGAGGGGGTCTCGGCCGCTGCGGCCCAAGAGGTCTCGGCCGCTTTTAAGAAGGGGAGGGTTCTTGGCCGCTGCGACCCAAGAGGTCTCGGCCGCTTTTAAGAAGGGGAGGGGTCTCGGCCGCTGCGACCCAAGAGGTCTCGGCCGCTTTTAAGAAGGGGAGGGGTCTCGGCCGCTGCGACCCAAGAGATCTCGGCTGCTTTTAAGAAGGGGAGGGGTTTTTGGCCGCTGCGACCCAAGAGTTCTCGGCCGCTTTTAAGGGGAGGGGTTCTTGGCCGCTGCGACCAAAGAGGTCTCGGCCGCTTTTAAGAAGGAGAGGGGGTCTCGGCCGCTGTGACCCAAGAGGTCTCGGCCGCTTTTAAGAAGGGGAGGGGAACTCGGCCGCTTTTAAGAATGGTTAACCCCCTCCCTTTCTTAACAGGGGCCGAGACCTCTTGGTTTACAGTTGTCTAGACGCCCTCACCATGAAGGGGAGGGGGTCTCGGCCGCTGTGACCCAAGAAGTCTCGGCTACTTTTAAGAAGGGGATGGGGTCTCGGCTGCTGCGACCCAAGAGGTCTCGGCCGCTTTTAAGAAGGGGAGGGGGTTTTGGCTGCTGCGACCCAAGATGTCTCGGCCGCTTTTAAGAAGGGGAGGGGGTTTCGGCCGCTGCGACCCAAGAGGTCTCGGCCGCTTTTAAGAAGGGGAGGGGGTTTAGGCCGCTGCGACCCAAGAGGTCTCGGCCGCTTTTAAGAATGGTTGACCCCCTTCCCTTCTTAACAGGGGCCGAGACCTCTTGGTTTGCAGCAGTCTACACGCCCTCACCATGAAGGGGAGGGGGTCTCGGCTACTTTTAAGAAGGGGAGGGGGTCTCGGCTGCTGCGACCCAAGAGGTCTCGGCCGCTTTTAAGAATGGGAGGGGCTCTCGGCCGCTGCGACCCAAGAGGTCTCGGCCGCTTTTAAGAATGGTTGACCCCCTCCCCTTCTTAACAGGGGCCGAGACCTCTTGGTTTGCAGCAGTCTACACGCCCTCACCATGAAGGGGAGGGGGTCTCGGCCGCTGTGACCCAAGAGGTCTCGGCTACTTTTAAGAAGGGGAGGGGGTCTCGGCTGCTGCGACCCAAGAGGTCTCTGCCGCTTTTAAGAAGGGGAGGGGGTTTTGGCTGCTGCGACCCAAGAAGTATCGGCCGCTTTTAAGAAGGGGAGGGGGTTTCGGCCGCTGCGACCCAAGAGGTCTCGGCCGCATTTAAGAAGGGGAGGGGCTCTCGGCCGCTGCGACCCAAGAGGTCTCGGCCGCTTTTAAGAATGGTTGACCCCCTCCCCTTCTTAACAGGGGCCGAGACCTCTTGGTTTGCAGCAGTCTACACGCCCTCACCATGAAGGGGAGGGGGTCTCGGCCGCTGTGACCCAAGAGGTCTCAGCTACTTTTAAGAAGGGGAGGGGGTCTCGGCTGCTGCGACCCAAGATGTCTCGGCCGCTTTTAAGAAGGGGAGGGGGTTTCGGCCGCTGCGACCCAAGAGGTCTCGGCCGCTTTTAAGAAGGGGAGGGGTTTTCGGCCGCTGTGACCCACGAGGTCTCGGCCGCATTTAAGTAGGGGAGGGGGTCTCGGCCTCTGCGACCCAAGAGGTCTCGGCCGCTTTTAAGAAGGGGAGGGGTCTCGGCCGCTGCGACCCAAGAGGTCTCGGCCGCTTTTAAGAAGGAGAGGGGGTCTCGGCCGCTTTTAAGAAGGGGAGGGGAACTCGGCCGCTGCGACCCAAGAGGTCTCGGCCGCTTTTAAGAAGGGGAACTCGGCCGCTGCGACCCAAGAGGTCTCGGCCGCTTTTAAGAAGGGAAGGGGTCTCGGCCGCTGCGACCCAAGAGGTCTCGGCCGCTTTTAAGAAGGGGAGGGGTCTAGGCCGCTGCGACCCAAGAGGTCTCGGCCGCTTTTAAGAAGGGGAGGGGTTTTCGGCCGCTGCGACCCAAGAGGTCTCGGCCGCTTTTAAGGGGAGGGGTTCTCGGCCGCTGCGACAAAAAGAGGTCTCGGCCGCTTTTAAGAAGGAGAGGGGGTCTCGGCCGCTGCGACCCAAGAGGTCTCGGCCGCTTTTAAGAAGGGGAGGGGAACTCGGCCGCTTTTAAGAATGGTTAACCCCCTCCCTTTCTTAACAGGGGCCGAGACCTCTTGGTTTACAGTTGTCTAGACGCACTCACCATGAAGGGGAGGGGGTCTCGGCCGCTGTGACCCAAGAGGTCTCGGCTACTTTTAAGAAGGGGAGGGGGTCTCGGCTGCTGCGACCCAAGAGGTCTCGGCCGCTTTTAAGAGGTGGAGGGGGTTTTGGCTGCTGCGACCCAAGAAGTATCGGCCGCTTTTAAGAAGGGGAGGGGGTTTCGGCCGCTGCGACCCAAGAGGTCTCGGCCGCATTTAAGAAGGGGAGGGGCTCTCGGCCGCTGCGACCCAAGAGGTTTCGGCCGCTTTTAAGAATGGTTGACCCCCTCCCCTTCTTAACAGGGGCCGAGACCTCTTGGTTTGCAGCAGTCTACACGTCCTCACCATGAAGGGGAGGGGGTCACGGCCGCTGTGACCCAAGAGGTCTCGGCTACTTTTAAGAAGGGGAGGGGGTCTCGGCTGCTGTGACCCAAGATGTCTCGGCTGCTTTTAAGAAGGGGAGGGGGTTTCGGCCGCTGCGACCCAAGAGGTCTAGGCCGCTTTTAAGAAGGGGAGGGGGTTTAGGCCGCTGCGACCCAAGAGGTCTCGGACGCTTTTAAGAATGGTTGACCCCCTCCCCTTCTTAACAGGGGCCGAGACCTCTTGGTTTGCAGCAGTCTACATGCCCTCACCATAAAGGGGAGGGGGTCTCGGCCGCTGTGACCCAAGAGGTCTCGGCTACTTTTAAGAAGGGGAGGGGGTCTCGGCTGCTGCGACCCAAGAGGTCTCGGCCGCTTTTAAGAAGGGGAGGGGGTTTTGGCTGCTGCAACCCAAGAAGTATCGGCCGCTTTTAAGAAGGGGAGGGGGTTTCGGCCGCTGCGACCCAAGAGGTCTCGGCCGCATTTAAGAAGGGGAGGGGCTCTCGGCCGCTGCGACCCAAGAGGTCTCGGCCGCTTTTAAGAATGGTTGACCCCCTCCCCTTCTTAACAGGGGCCGAGACCTCTTGGTTTGCAGCAGTCTACACGCCCTCACCATGAAGGGGAGGGGGTCTCGGCCGCTGTGACCCAAGAGGTCTCGGCTACTTTTAAGAAGGGGAGGGGGTCTCAGCTGCTGCGATCCAAGATGTCTCGGCCGCTTTTAAGAAGGGTAGGGGGTTTCGGCCGCTTTTAAGAAGGGGAGGGGGTTTCGGCCGCTGTGACCCACGAGGTCTCGGCCGCATTTAAGTAGGGGAGGGGGTCTCGGCCGCTGCGGCCCAAGAGGTCTCGGCCGCTTTTAAGAAGGGGAGGGTTCTTGGCCGCTGCGACCCAAGAGGTCTCGGCCGCTTTTAAGAAGGGGAGGGGTCTCGGCCGCTGCGACCCAAGAGGTCTCGGCCGCTTTTAAGAAGGGGAGGGGAACTCGGCCGCTGCGACCCAAGAGGTCTCGGCCGCTTTTAAGAAGGGGAGGGGAACTCGGCCGCTGCGACCCAAGAGGTCTCGGCCGCTTTTAAGAAGGGGAGGGGCTCTCGGCCGCTGCGACCCAAGAGGTCTCGGCCGCTTTTAAGAAGGGGAGGGGGTCTCGGCTGCTGCGACCCAAGAGGTCTCGGCCGCTTTTAAGAAGGGGAGGGGGTTTTGGCCGCTGCGACCCAAGAGGTCTCGGCCGCTTTTAAGAAGGGGAGGGGGTTTTGGGCCGCTGCGACCCAAGAGGTCTCGGCCGCTTTTAAGAAGGGGAGGGGGTTTCGGCCGCTGCTACCCAAGAGGTCTCGGCCGCTTTTAAGAAGGGGAGGGGGTTTTGGCCGCTGCGACCCAAGAGGTCTCGGCCGCTTTTAAGAAGGGGAGGGGGTTTCGGACGCTGCGACCCAAGAGGTCTCGGCCGCTTTTAAGTAGGGGAGGGGGTCTCGGCCGCTGCGACCCAAGAGGTCTCGGCCGCTTTTAAGAAGGGGAGGGGTCTCGGCCGCTGCGACCCAAGAGGTCTCGGACGCTTTTAAGAAGGGGAGGGGATCTCGGTCGCTGCGACCCAAGAGTTCTCGGCCGCTTTTAAGAATGGTTGACCCCCTCCCCTTCTTAACAGGGGCCGAGACCTCTTGGTTTGCAGCAGTCTACACGCCCTCACCATGAAGGGGAGGGGGTCTCGGCCGCTGTGACCCAAGAGGTCTCGGCTTTTTTTAAGAAGGGGAGGGGGTCTCGGCTGCTGCGACCCAAGATGTCTCGGCCGCTTTTAAGAAGGGGAGGGGGTTTCGGCCGCTGCGACCCAAGAGGTCTCGGCCGCATTTAAGAAGGGGAGGGGCTCTCGGCCGCTGCGACCCAAGAGGTTTCGGCCGCTTTTAAGAATGGTTGACCCCCTCCCCTTCTTAACAGGGGCCGAGACCTCTTGGTTTGCAGCAGTCTACACGTCCTCACCATGAAGGGGAGGGGGTCACGGCCGCTGTGACCCAAGAGGTCTCGGCTACTTTTAAGAAGGGGAGGGGGTCTCGGCTGCTGCGACCCAAGATGTCTAGGCTGCTTTTAAGAAGGGGAGGGGGTTTCGGCCGCTGCGACCCAAGAGGTCTAGGCCGCTTTTAAGAAGGGGAGGGGGTTTTGGCCGCTGCGACCCAAGAGGTCTCGGCCGCTTTTAAGAAGGGGAGGGGGTTTTGGCCGCTGCGACCCAAGAGGTCTCGGCTGCTTTTAAGAAGGGGAGGGGGTTTCGGCCGCTGCTACCCAAGAGGTCTCGGCCGCTTTTAAGAAGGGGAGGGGGTTTTGGCCGCTGCGACCCAAGAGGTCTCGGCCGCTTTTAAGAAGGGGAGGGGGTTTCGGACGCTGCGACCCAAGAGGTCTCGGCCGCTTTTAAGTAGGGGAGGGGGTCTCGGCCGCTGCGACCCAAGAGGTCTCGGCCGCTTTTAAGAAGGGGAGGGGTCTCGGCCGCTGCGACCCAAGAGGTCTCGGACGCTTTTAAGAAGGGGAGGGGATCTCGGTCGCTGCGACCCAAGAGTTCTCGGCCGCTTTTAAGAATGGTTGACCCCCTCCCCTTCTTAACAGGGGCCGAGACCTCTTGGTTTGCAGCAGTCTACACGCCCTCACCATGAAGGGGAGGGGGTCTCGGCCGCTGTGACCCAAGAGGTCTCGGCTTTTTTTAAGAAGGGGAGGGGGTCTCGGCTGCTGCGACCCAAGATGTCTCGGCCGCTTTTAAGAAGGGGAGGGGGTTTCGGCCGCTGCGACCCAAGAGGTCTCGGCCGCATTTAAGAAGGGGAGGGGCTCTCGGCCGCTGTGACCCACAAGGTCTCGGCCGCATTTAAGTAGGGGAGGGGGTCTTGGCCGCTGCGACCCAAGAGGTCTCGGACGCTTTTAAGAAGGGGAGGGTTCTTGGCCGCTGCGACCCAAGAGGTCTCGGACGCTTTTAAGAAGGGGAACTCGGCCGCTGCGACCCAAGAGGTCTCGGCCGCTTTTAATAAGGGGAACTCGGCCGCTGCGACCCAAGAGGTCTCGACCGCTTTTAAGAAGGGAAGGGGTCTCGGCCGCTGCGACCCAAGAGGTCTCGGCCGCTTTTAAGAAGGGGAGGGGTCTCGGCCGCTGCGACCCAAGAGGTCTCGGCCGCTTTTAAGAAGGGGAGGGGTTTTCGGCCGCTGCGACCCAAGAGGTCTCGGCCGCTTTTAAGGGGAGGGGTTCTCGGCCGCTGCGACCAAAGAGGTCTCGGCCGGTTTTAAGAAGGAGAGGGGGTCTCGGCCGCTGCGACCCAAGAGGTCTCGGCCGCTTTTAAGAAGGGGAGGGGAACTCGGCCGCTTTTAAGAATGGTTAACCCCCTCCCTTTCTTAACAGGGGCCGAGACCTCTTGGTTTACAGTTGTCTAGACGCACTCACCATGAAGGGGAGGGGTCTCGGCCGCTGTGACCCAAGAGGTCTCGGCTACTTTTAAGAAGGGGAGGGGGTCTCGGCTGCTGCGACCCAAGAGGTCTCGGCCGCTTTTAAGAGGTGGAGGGGGTTTTGGCTGCTGCGACCCAAGAAGTATCGGCCGCTTTTAAGAAGGGGAGGGGGTTTCGGCCGCTGCGACCCAAGAGGTCTCGGCCGCATTTAAGAAGGGGAGGGGCTCTCGGCCGCTGCGACCCAAGAGGTCTCGGCCGCTTTTAAGAATGGTTGACCCCCTCCCCTTCTTAACAGGGGCCGAGACCTCTTGGTTTGCAGCAGTCTACACGTCCTCACCATGAAGGGGAGGGGGTCTCGGCCGCTGTGACCCAAGAGGTCTCGGCTACTTTTAAGAAGGGGAGGGGGTCTCGGCTGCTGCGACCCAAGATGTCTCGGCCACTTTTAAGAAGGGGAGGGGGTATCGGCCGCTGCGACCCAAGAGGTCTAGGCCGCTTTTAAGAAGGGGAGGGGGTTTAGGCCGCTGCTACCCAAGAGGTCTCGGACGCTTTTAAGAATGGTTGACCCCCTCCCCTTCTTAACAGGGGCCGAGACCTCTTGGTTTGCAGCAGTCTACATGCCCTCACCATAAAGGGGAGGGGGTCTCGGCCGCTGTGACCCAAGAGGTCTCGGCTACTTTTAAGAAGGGGAGGGGGTCTCGGCTGCTGCGACCCAAGAGGTCTCGGCCGCTTTTAAGAAGGGGAGGGGGTTTTGGCTGCTGCAACCCAAGAAGTATCGGCCGCTTTTAAGAAGGGGAGGGGGTTTCGGCCGCTGCGACCCAAGAGGTCTCGGCCGCATTTAAGAAGGGGAGGGGCTCTCGGCCGCTGCGACCCAAGAGGTCTCGGCCGCTTTTAAGAATGGTTGACCCCCTCCCCTTCTTAACAGGGGCCGAGACCTCTTGGTTTGCAGCAGTCTACACGCCCTCACCATGAAGGGGAGGGGGTCTCGGCCGCTGTGACCCAAGAGGTCTCGGCTACTTTTAAGAAGGGGAGGGGGTCTCGGCTGCTGCGACCCAAGATGTCTTGGCCGCTTTTAAGAAGGGTAGGGGGTTTCGGCCGCTTTTAAGAAGGGGAGGGGGTTTCGGCCGCTGTGACCCACGAGGTCTCGGCCGCATTTAAGTAGGGGAGGGGGTCTCGGCCGCTGCGGCCCAAGAGGTCTCGGCCGCTTTTAAGAAGGGGAGGGTTCTTGGCCGCTGCGACCCAAGAGGTCTCGGCCGCTTTTAAGAAGGGGAGGGGTCTCAGCCGCTGCGACCCAAGAGGTCTCGGCCGCTTTTAAGAAGGGGAGGGGGTTTCGGCCGCTGCTACCCAAGAGGTCTCGGCCGCTTTTAAGAAGGGGAGGGGGTTTTGGCCGCTGCGACCCAAGAGGTCTCGGCCGCTTTTAAGAAGGGGAGGGGGTTTCGGACGCTGCGGCCCAAGAGGTCTCGGCCGCTTTTAAGAAGGGGAGGTTTCTTGGCCGCTGCGACCCAAGAGGTCTCGGCCGCTTTTAATAAGGGGAGGGGTCTCGGCCGCTGCGACCCAAGAGGTTTTGGCCGCTTTTAAGAAGGGGAGGGGAACTCGGCCGCTGCGACCCAAGAGGTCTCGGCCGCTTTTAAGAAGGGGAGGGGAACTCGGCCGCTGCGACCCAAGAGGTCTCGGCCGCTTTTAAGAAGGGGAGGGGCTCTCGGCCGCTGCGACCCAAGAGGTCTCGGCCGCTTTTAAGAAGGGGAGGGGGTTTTGGCCGCTGCGACCCAAGAGGTCTCGGCCGCTTTTAAGAAGGGGAGGGGGTTTCGGACGCTGCGACCCAAGAGGTCTCGGCCGCTTTTAAGTAGGGGAGGGGGTCTCGGCCGCTGCGACCCAAGAGGTCTCGGCCGCTTTTAAGAAGGGGAGGGGTCTCGGCCGCTGCGACCCAAGAGGTCTCGGCCGCTTTTAAGAAGGGGAGGGGATCTCGGCCGCTGCGAAGCAAGAGTTCTCGGCCGCTTTTAAGAATGGTTGACCCCCTCCCCTTCTTAACAGGGGCCGAGACCTCTTGGTTTGCAGCAGTCTACACGCCCTCACCATGAAGGGGAGGGGGTCTCGGCCGCTGTGACCCAAGAGATCTCGGCTTTTTTTAAGAAGGGGAGGGGGTCTCGGCTGCTGCGACCCAAGATGTCTCGGCCGCTTTTAAGAAGGGGAGGGGGTTTCGGCCGCTGCGACCAAAGAGGTCTCGGCCGCTTTTAAGAAGGGGAGGGGGTTTCGGCCGCTGTGACCCACAAGGTCTCGGACGCATTTAAGTAGGAGAGGGGGTCTTGGCCGCTGCGACCCAAGAGGTCTCGGCCGCTTTTAAGAAGGGGAGGGTTCTTGGCCGCTGCGACCCAAGAGGTCTCGGACGCTTTTAAGAAGGGGAACTCGGCCGCTGCGACCCAAGAGGTCTCGGCCGCTTTTAAGAAGGGGAGGGGTCTCGGCTGCTGCGACCCAAGAGGTCTCGGCCGCTTTTAAGAAGGGGAGGGGTACTCGGCCGCTGCGACCCAAGAGGTCTCGGCCGCTTTTAAGAAGGGGAACTCGGCCGCTGCGACCCAAGAGGTCTCGGCCGCTTTTAAGAAGGGGAGGGGTCTCGGCCGCTGCGACCCAAGAGGTCTCGGCCGCTTTTAAGAAGGGGAGGGGTCTCGGCCGCTGCGACCCAAGAGGTCTCAGCCGCTTTTAAGAAGGGGAGGGGTTTACGGCCGCTGCGACCCAAGAGGTCTTATGCCGATTTTTAGGGGAGGGGTTCTCGGCCGCTGCGACCAAAGAGGTCTCGGCCGCTTTTAAGAAGGAGAGGGGGTCTCGGCCGCTGCGACCCAAGAGGTCTCGGCCGCTTTTAAGAAGGGGAGGGGAACTCGGCCGCTTTTAAGAATGGTTAACCCCCTCCCTTTCTTAACAGGGGCCGAGACCTCTTGGTTTACAGTTGTCTAGACGCCCTCACCATGAAGGGGAGGGGGTCTCGGCCGCTGTGACCCAAGAGGTCTCGGCTACTTTTAAGAAGGGGAGGGGGTCTCGGCTGCTGCGACCCAAGAGGTCTCGGCCGCTTTTAAGAAGGGGAGGGGGTTTCAGCCGCTGCGACCCAAGAGGTCTCGGCCGCTTTTAAGAAGGGGAGGGGGTTTAGGCCGCTGTGACCCACGAGGTCTCGGCCGCATTTAAGTAGGGGAGGGGGTCTCGGACGCTGCGGCCCAAGAGGTCTCGGCCGCTTTTAAGAAGGGGAGGTTTCTTGGCCGCTGCGACCCAAGAGGTCTCGGCCGCTTTTAATAAGGGGAGGGGTCTCGGCCGCTGCGACCCAAGAGGTTTTGGCCGCTTTTAAGAAGGGGAGGGGAACTCGGCCGCTGCGACCCAAGAGGTCTCGGCCGCTTTTAAGAAGGGGAGGGGAACTCGGCCGCTGCGACCCAAGAGGTCTCGGCCGCTTTTAAGAAGGGGAGGGGCTCTCGGCCGCTGCGACCCAAGAGGTCTCGGCCGCTTTTAAGAAGGGGAGGGGGTTTTGGCCGCTGCGACCCAAGAGGTCTCGGCCGCTTTTAAGAAGGGGAGGGGGTTTTGGCCGCTGCGACCCAAGAGGTCTCGGCCGCTTTTAAGAAGGGGAGGGGTCTCGGCCGCTGCGACCCAAGAGGTCTCGGCCGCTTTTAAGAATGGTTAACCCCCTCCCCTTCTTAACAGCGGCCGAGACCTCTTGGTTTGCAGCGGTCTAGATGCCCTCACCATGAAGGGGAGGAGGTCTCGGCCGCTGCGACCCAAGAGGTCTCGGCCGCTTTTAAGAAGGGGAGGGGGTCTCGGCTGCTGCGACCCAAGAGGTCTCGGCCGCTTTTAAGAAGGGGAGGGGGTTTTGGCTGCTGCGACCCAAGAAGTATCGGCCGCTTTTAAGAAGGGGAGGGGGTTTCGGCCGCTGCGACCCTAGAGGTCTCGGCCGCATTAAAGAAGGGGAGGGGCTCTCGGCCGCTGCGACCCAAGAGGTCTCGGCCGCTTTTAAGAATGGTTGACCCCCTCCCCTTCTTAACAGGGGCCGAGACCTCTTGGTTTGCAGCAGTCTACACGCCCTCACCATGAAGGGGAGGGGGTCTCGGCCGCTGTGACCCAAGAGGTCTCGGCTACTTTTAAGAAGGGGAGGGGGTCTCGGCTGCTGCGACCCAAGATGTCCCGGATGCTTTTAAGAAGGGGAGGGGGTTTTGGCCGCTGCGACCCAAGAGGTCTCGGCCGCTTTTAAGAAGGGGAGGGGTCTCGGCCGCTGCGACCCAAGAGGTCTCGGCCGCTTTTAAGAATGGTTAACCCCCTCCCCTTCTTAACAGCGGTCGAGACCTCTTGGTTTGCAGCGGTCTAGATGCCCTCACCAAGAAGGGGAGGGGGTCTCGGCCGCTGCGACCCAAGAGGTCTCGGCCGCTTTTAAAAAGGGGAGGGGGTCTCGGCTGCTGCGACCCAAGAGGTCTCGGCCGCTTTTAAGAAGGGGAGGGGGTTTAGGCCGCTGCGACCCAAGAGGTCTCGGCCGCTTTTAAGAATGGTTGACCCCCTTCCCTTCTTAACAGGGGCCGAGACCTCTTGGTTTGCAGCAGTCTACACGCCCTCACCATGAATTGGAGGGGGTCTCGGCCGCTGTGACCCAAGAGGTCTCGGCTACTTTTAAGAAGGGGAGGGGGTCTCGGCTGCTGCGACCCAAGAGGTCTCGGCCGCTTTTAAGAAGGGGAGGGGCTCTCGGCCGCTGCGACCCAAGAGGTCTCGGCCGCTTTTAAGAATGGTTGACCCCCTCCCCTTCTTAACAGGGGCCGAGACCTCTTGGTTTGCAGCAGTCTACATGCCCTCACCATGAAGGGGAGGGGGTCTCGGCCGCTGTGACCCAAGAGGTCTCGGCTACTTTTAATAAGGGGAGGGGCTCTCGGCCGCTGCGACCCAAGAGGTCTCGGCCGCTTTTAAGAATGGTTGACCCCCTCCCCTTCTTAACAGGGGCCGAGACCTCTTGGTTTGCAGCAGTCTACACGCCCTAACCATGAAGGGGAGGGGGTCTCGGCTGCTGCGACCCAAGATGTCTCGGCCGCTTTTAAGAAGGGGAGGGGGTTTCGGCCGCTGCGACCCAAGAGGTCTCGGCCGCTTTTAAGAAGGGGAGGGGGTTTCGGCCGCTGTGACCCACGAGGTTTCGGCCGCATTTAAGTAGGGAGGGGGTCTCGGCCGCTGCGACCCAAGAGGTCTCGGCCGCTTTTAAGAAGGGGACCTCGGCCGCTGCGACCCAAGAGGTCTCGGCCGCTTTTAAGAAGGGGAGGGGTCTCGGCCGCTGCGACCCAAGAGGTCTCGGCCGCTTTTAAGAAGGGGAGGGGTCTCGGCCGCTGCGACCCAAGAGGTCTCGGCCGCTTTTAAGAAGGGGAGGGGTTTTCGGCCGCTGCAACCCAAGAGGTCTAGGCCGCTTTTAAGGGGAGGGGTTCTCGGCCGCTGCGACCAAAGAGGTCTCGGCCGCTTTTAAGAAGTAGAGGGGGTCTCGGCCGCTGCGACCCAAGAGGTCTCGGCCGCTTTTAAGAAGGGGAGGGGAACTCGGCCGCTTTTAAGAATGGTTAACCCCCTCCCTTGCTTAACAGGGGCCGAGACCTCTTGGTTTACAGTTGTCTAGACACCCTCACCATGAAGGGGAGGGGGACTCGGCCGCTGTGACCCAAGAGGTCTCGGCTACTTTTAAGAAGGGGAGGGGGTCTCGGCTGCTGCGACCCAAGAGGTCTCGGCCGCTTTTAAGAAGGGGAGGGGGTTTTGGCTGCTGCGACCCAAGAAGTATCGGCCGCTTTTAAGAAGGGGAGGGGGTTTCGGCCGCTGCGACCCAAGAGGTCTCGGCCGCATTAAAGAAGGGGAGGGGCTCTCGGCCGCTGCGACCCAAGAGGTCTCGGCCGCTTTTAAGAATGGTTGACCCCCTCCCCTTCTTAACAGGGGCCGAGACCTCTTGGTTTGCAGCAGTCTACACGCCCTCACCATGAAGGGGAGGGGGTCTCGGCCGCTGTGACCCAAGAGGTCTCGGCCGCTTTTAAGAAGGGGAGGGGGTTTTGGCTGCTGCGACCCAAGAAGTATCGGCCGCTTTTAAGAAGGGGAGGGGGTTTCGGCCGCTGTGACCCACAAGGTCTCGGCCGCATTTAAGTAGGGGAGGGGGTCTCGGCCGTTGCGGGCCAAGAGGTCTCGGCCGCTTTTAAGAAGGGGATGGTTCTTGGCCGCTGCGACCCAAGAGGTCTCGGCCGCTTTTAAGAAGGGGAGGGGTCTCGGCCGCTGCGACCCAAGAGGTCTCGGCCGCTTTAAAGAAGGGGAGGGGAACTCGGCCGCTGCGACCCAAGAGGTCTCGGCCGCTTTTAAGAAGGGGAGGGGAACTTGGCCGCTGCGACCCAAGAGGTCTCGGCCGCTTTTAAGAAGGGGAGGGGCTCTCGGCCGCTGCGACCCAAGAGGTCTCGGCCGCTTTTATGAAGGGGAGGGGGTCTCGGCTGCTGCGACCCAAGAGGTCTCGGCCGCTTTTAAGAAGGAGAGGGGGTTTCGGCCGCTGCTACCCAAGAGGTCTCGGCCGCTTTTAAGAAGGGGAGGGGGTTTCGGCCGCTGCGACCCAAGAGGTCTCGGCCGCTTTTAAGAAGGGGAGGGGGTTTCGGATGCTGCGACCCAAGAGGTCTCGGCCGCTTTTAAGTAGGGGAGGGGGTCTCGGCCGCTGCGAACCAAGAGGTCTCGGCCGCTTTTAAGAAGGGGAGGGGTCTTGGCTGCTGCGACCCAAGAGGTCTCGGCCGCTTTTAAGAAGGGGAGGGGTCTCGGCCGCTGCGACCCAAGAGGTCTCGGCCGCTTTTAAGAAGGAGAGGGGGTCTCGGCCGCTTTTAAGAAGGGGAGGGGAACTCGGCCGCTGCGACCCAAGAGGTCTCGGCCGCTTTTAAGAAGGGGACCTCGGCCGCTGCGACCCAAGAGGTCTCGGCTGCTTTTAAGAAGGGGAGGGGTCTCGGCCGCTTTTAAGAAGGGGAGGGGTCTCGGCCGCTGCGACCCAAGAGGTCTCGGCCGCTTTTACGAATGGGAGGGGGTTTTGGCTGCTGCGACCCAAGAAGTATCGGCCGCTTTTAAGAAGGGGAGGGGGTTTCGGCCGCTGTGACCCACAAGGTCTCGGCCGCATTTAAGTAGGGGAGGGGGTCTCGGCGGTTGCGGGCCAAGAGGTCTCGGCCGCTTTTAAGAAGGGGATGGTTCTTGGCCGCTGCGATCCAAGAGGTCTCGGCCGCTTTTAAGAAGGGGAGGGGTCTCGGCCGCTGCGACCCAAGAGGTCTCGGCCGCTTTAAAGAAGGGGAGGGGAACTCGGCCGCTGCGACCCAAGAGGTCTCGGCCGCTTTTAAGAAGGGGAGGGGAACTTGGCCGCTGCGACCCAAGAGGTCTCGGCCGCTTTTAAGAAGGGGAGGGGCTCTCAGCCGCTGCGACCCAAGAGGTCTCGGCCGCTTTTATGAAGGGGAGGGGGTCTCGGCTGCTGCGACCCAAGAGGTCTCGGTCGCTTTTAAGAAGGAGAGGGGGTTTCGGCCGCTGCTACCCAAGAGGTCTCGGCCGCTTTTAAGAAGGGGAGGGGGTTTTGGCCGCTGCGACCCAAGAGGTCTCGGCCGCTTTTAAGAAGGGGAGGGGGTTTCGGATGCTGCGACCCAAGAGGTCTCGGCCGCTTTTAAGTAAGGGAGGGGGTCTCGGCCGCTGCGAACCAAGAGGTCTCGGCCGCTTTTAAGAAAGGGAGGGGTCTTGGCTGCTGCGACCCAAGAGGTCTCGGCCGCTTTTAAGAAGGGGAGGGGTCTCGGCCGCTGCGACCCAAGAGGTCTCGGCCGCTTTTAAGAAGGAGAGGGGGTCTCGGCCGCTTTTAAGAAGGGGAGGGGAACTCGGCCGCTGCGACCCAAGAGGTCTCGGCCGCTTTTAAGAAGGGGACCTTGGCCGCTGCGACCCAAGAGGTCTCGGCTGCTTTTAAGAAGGGGAGGGGTCTCGGCCGCTGCGACCCAAGAGTTCTCGGCCGCTTTTAAGAAGGGGAGGGGTCTCGGCCGCTGCGACCCAAGAGGTCTCGGCCGCTTTTAAGAAGGGGAGGGGTTTTCGGCCGCTGCGACCCAAGAGGTCTCGGCCACTTTTAAGGGGAGGGGTTCTCGGCCGCTGCGACCAAAGAGGTCTCGGCCGCTTTTAAGAAGGAGAGGGGGTCTCGGCCGCTGCGACCCAAGAGGTCTCGGCTGCTTTTAAGAAGGGGAGGGGAACTCGGCCGCTTTTAAGAATGGTTAACCCCCTCCCTTTCTTAACAGGGGCCGAGACCTCTTGGTTTACAGTTGTCTAGACGCCCTCACCATGAAGGGGAGGGGGTCTCGGCCGCTGTGACCCAAGAGGTCTCGGCTACTTTTAAGAAGGGGAGGGGGTCTCGGCTGCTGCGACCCAAGAGGTCTCGGCCGCTTTTAAGAAGGGGAGGGGGTTTTGGCTGCTGCGACCCAAGAAGTATCGGCCGCTTTTAAGAAGGGGAGGGGGTTTCGGCCGCTGTGACCCAAGAGGTCTCGGCCGCATTTAAGAAGGGGAGGGGCTCTCGGCCGCTGCGACCCAAGAGGTCTCGGCCGCTTTTAAGAATGGTTGACCCCCTCCCCTTCTTAACAGGGGCCGAGACCTCTTTGTTTGCAACAGTCTACAAGCCCTCACCATGAAGGGGAGGGGGTCTCGGCCGCTGTGACCCAAGAGGTCTCGGCTTTTTTTAAGAAGGGGAGGGGGTCTCGGCTGCTGCGACCCAAGATGTCTCGGCCGCTTTTAAGAAGGGGAGGGGGTTTCGGCGGCTGCGACCAAAGAGGTCTCGGACGCTTTTAAGAAGGGGAGGGGGTTTCGGCCGCTGTGACCCACAAGGTCTCGGCCGCATTTAAGTAGGGGAGGGGGTCTTGGCCGCTGCGACCCTAGAGGTCTCGGCCGCTTTTAAGAAGGGGAGGGTTCTTGGCCGCTGCGACCCAAGAGGTCTCAGACGCTTTTAAGAAGGGGAACTCGGCCGCTGCGACCCAAGAGGTCTCGGCCGCTTTTAAGAAGGGGAGGGGTCTCGGCCGCTGCGACCCAAGAGGTCTCGGCCGCTTTTAAGAAGGGGAGGGGTACTCGGCCGCTGCGACCCAAGAGGTCTCGGCCGCTTTTAAGAAGGGGAACTCGGCCGCTGCGACCCAAGAGGTCTCGGCCGCTTTTAAGAAGGGGAGGGGTCTCGGCCGCTGCGACCCAAGAGGTCTCGGCCGCTTTTAAGAAGGGGAGGGGTCTCGGCCGCTGCGACCCAAGAGGTCTCGGCCGCTTTTAAGAAGGGGAGGGGTTTACGGCCGCTGCGACCCAAGAGGTCTCGGCCGATTTTTAGGGGAGGGGTTCTCGGCCGCTGCGACCAAAGAGGTCTCGGCCGCTTTTAAGAAGGAGAGGGGGTCTCGGCCGCTGCGACCCAAGAGGTCTCGGCCGCTTTTAAGAAGGGGAGGGGAACTCGGCCGCTTTTAAGAATGGTTAACCCCCTCCCTTTCTTAACAGGGGCCGAGACCTCTTGGTTTACAGTTGTCTAGACGCCCTCACCATGAAGGGGAGGGGGTCTCGGCCGCTGTGACCCAAGAGGTCTCGGCTACTTTTAAGAAGGGGAGGGGGTCTCGGCTGCTGCGACCCAAGAGGTCTCGGCCGCTTTTAAGAAGGGGAGGGGGTTTCAGCCGCTGCGACCCAAGAGGTCTCGGCCGCTTTTAAGAAGGGGAGGGGGTTTCGGCCGCTGTGACCCACGAGGTCTCGGCTGCATTTAAGTAGGGGAGGGGGTCTCCGCCGCTGCGGCCCAAGAGGTCTCGGCCGCTTTTAAGAAGGGGAGGGTTCTTGGCCGCTGCGACCCAAGAGGTCTCGGCCGCTTTTAAGAAGGGGAGGGGTCTCGGCCGCTGCGACCCAAGAGGTCTCGGCCGCTTTTAAGAAGGGGAGGGGAACTCGGCCGCTGCGACCCAAGAGGTCTCGGCTGCTTTTAAGAAGGGGAGGGGCTCTCGGCCGCTGCGACCCAAGAGGTCTCGACCGCTTTTAAGAAGGGGAGGGGGTTTTGGCCGCTGCGACCCAAGAGGTCTCGGCCGCTTTTAAGAAGGGGAGGGGGTTTCGGCCGCTGCTACCCAAGAGGTCTCGGCCGCTTTTAAGAAGGGGAGGGGGTTTTGGCCGCTGCGACCCAAGAGGTCTCGGCCGCTTTTAAGAATGGTTAACCCCCTCCCCTTCTTAACAGCGGCCGAGACCTCTTGGTTTGCAGTGGTCTAGATGCCCTCACCATGAAGGGGAGGGGGTCTCGGCCGCTGCGACCCAAGAGGTCTCGGCCGCTTTTAAAAAGGGGAGGGGGTCTCGGCTGCTGCGACCCAAGAGGTCTCGGCCGCTTTTAAGAAGGGGAGGGGGTTTAGGCCGCTGCGACCCAAGAGGTCTCGGCCGCTTTTAAGAATGGTTGACCCCCTTCCCTTCTTAACAGGGGCCGAGACCTCTTGGTTTGCAGCAGTCTACACGCCCTCACCATGAATTGGAGGGGGTCTCGGCCGCTGTGACCCAAGAGGTCTCGGCTACTTTTAAGAAGGGGAGGGGGTCTCGGCTGCTGCGACCCAAGAGGTCTCGGCCGCTTTTAAGAAGGGGAGGGGCTCTCGGCCGCTGCGACCCAAGAGGTCTCGGCCGCTTTTAAGAATGGTTGACCCCCTCCCCTTCTTAACAGGGGCCGAGACCTCTTGGTTTGCAGCAGTCTACATGCCCTCACCATGAAGGGGAGGGGGTCTCGGCCGCTGTGACCCAAGAGGTCTCGGCTACTTTTAATAAGGGGAGGGGCTCTCGGCCGCTGCGACCCAAGAGGTCTCGGCCGCTTTTAAGAATGGTTGACCCCCTCCCCTTCTTAACAGGGGCCGAGACCTCTTGGTTTGCAGCAGTCTACACGCCCTAACCATGAAGGGGAGGGGGTCTCGGCCGCTGTGACCCAAGAGGTCTCAGCTACTTTTAAGAAGGGGAGGGGGTCTCGGCTGCTGCGACCCAAGATGTCTCGGCCGCTTTTAAGAAGGGGAGGGGGTTTCGGCCGCTGCGACCCAAGAGGTCTCGGCCGCTTTTAAGAAGGGGAGGGGGTTTCGGCCGCTGTGACCCACGAGGTCTCGGCCGCATTTAAGTAGGGAGGGGGTCTCGGCCGCTGCGACCCAAGAGGTCTCGGCCGCTTTTAAGAAGGGGACCTCGGCCGCTGCGACCCAAGAGGTCTCGGCCGCTTTTAAGAAGGGGAGGGGTCTCGGCCGCTGCGACCCAAGAGGTCTCGGCCGCTTTTAAGAAGGGGAGGGGTCTCGGCCGCTGCGACCCAAGAGGTCTCGGCCGCTTTTAAGAAGGGGAGGGGTTTTCGGCCGCTGCAACCCAAGAGGTCTCGGCTGCTTTTAAGGGGAGGGGTTCTCGGCCGCTGCGACCAAAGAGGTCTCGGCCGCTTTTAAGAAGTAGAGGGGGTCTCGGCCGCTGCGACCCAAGAGGTCTCGGCCGCTTTTAAGAAGGGGAGGGGAACTCGGCCGCTTTTAAGAATGGTTAACCCCCTCCCTTGCTTAACAGGGGCCGAGACCTCTTGGTTTACAGTTGTCTAGACGCCCTCACCATGAAGGGGAGGGGGTCTCGGCCGCTGTGACCCAAGAGGTCTCGGCTACTTTTAAGAAGGGGAGGGGGTCTCGGCTGCTGCGACCCAAGAGGTCTCGGCCGCTTTTAAGAAGGGGAGGGGGTTTTGGCTGCTGCGACCCAAGAAGTATCGGCCGCTTTTAAGAAGGGGAGGGGGTTTCGGCCGCTGCGACCCAAGAGGTCTCGGCCGCATTAAAGAAGGGGAGGGGCTCTCGGCCGCTGCGACCCAAGAGGTCTCGGCTGCTTTTAAGAATGGTTGACCCCCTCCCCTTCTTAACAGGGGCCGAGACCTCTTGGTTTGCAGCAGTCTACACGCCCTCACCATGAAGGGGAGGGGGTCTCGGCCGCTGTGACCCAAGAGGTCTCGGCTACTTTTAAGAAGGGGAGGGGGTCTCGGCTGCTGCGACCCAAGATGTCTCGGCCGCTTTTAAGAAGGGAGGGGGTTTCGGCCGCTGCGACCCAAGAGGTCTAGGCCGCTTTTAAGAAGGGGAGGGGGTTTAGGCCGCTGCGACCCAAGAGGTCTCGGCCGCTTTTAAGAATGGTTGACCCCCTCCCCTTCTTAACAGGGGCCGAGACCTCTTGGTTTTCAGCAGTCTACATGCCCTCACCATGAAGGGGAGGGGGTCTCGGCCGCTGTGACCCAAGAGGTCTCAGCTACTTTTAAGAAGGGGAGGGGGTCTCGGCTGCTGCGACCCAAGAGATCTCGGCCGCTTTTAAGAAAGGGAGGGGGTTTTGGCTGCTGCGACCCAAGAAGTATCGGCCGCTTTTAAGAAGGGGAGGGGGTTTCGGCCGCTGTGACCCACAAGGTCTCGGCCGCATTTAAGTAGGGGAGGGGGTCTCGGCCGTTGCGGGCCAAGAGGTCTCGGCCGCTTTTAAGAAGGGGATGGTTCTTGGCCGCTGCGACCCAAGAGGTCTCGGCCGCTTTTAAGAAGGGGAGGGGTCTCGGCCGCTGCGACCCAAGAGGTCTCGGCCGCTTTAAAGAAGGGGAGGGGAACTCGGCCGCTTCGACCCAAGAGGTCTCGGCCGCTTTTAAGAAGGGGAGGGGAACTTGGCCGCTGCGACCCAAGAGGTCTCGGCCGCTTTTAAGAAGGGGAGGGGCTCTCGGCCGCTGCGACCCAAGAGGTCTCGGCCGCTTTTATGAAGGGGAGGGGGTCTCGGCTGCTGCGACCCAAGAGGTCTCGGCCGCTTTTAAGAAGGAGAGGGGGTTTCGGCCGCTGCTACCCAAGAGGTCTCGGCCGCTTTTAAGAAGGGGAGGGGGTTTCGGCCGCTGCGACCCAAGAGGTCTCGGCCGCTTTTAAGAAGGGGAGGGGGTTTCGGATGCTGCGACCCAAGAGGTCTCGGCCGCTTTTAAGTAGGGGAGGGGGTCTCGGCCGCTGCGAACCAAGAGGTCTCAGCCGCTTTTAAGAAGGGGAGGGGTCTTGGCTGCTGCGACCCAAGAGGTCTCGGCCACTTTTAAGAAGGGGAGGGGTCTCGGCCGCTGCGACCCAAGAGGTCTCGGCCGCTTTTAAGAAGGAGAGGGGGTCTCGGCCGCTTTTATGAAGGGGAGGGGAACTCGGCCGCTGCGACCCAAGAGGTCTCGGCCGCTTTTAGGAAGGGGACCTCGGCCGCTGCGACCCAAAAGGTCTCGGCTGCTTTTAAGAAGGGGAGGGGTCTCGGCCGCTGCGACCCAAGAGGTCTCGGCCGCTTTTAAGAAGGGGAGGGGTCTCGGCCGCTGCGACCCAAGAGGTCTCGGACGCTTTTAAGAAGGGGAGGGGTTTTCGGCCGCTGCGACCCAAGAGGTCTCGGCCGCTTTTAAGGGGAGGGGTTCTCGGCCGCTGCGACCAAAGAGGTCTCGGCCGCTTTTAAGAAGGAGAGGGGGTCTCGGCCGCTGCGACCCAAGAGGTCTCGGCTGCTTTTAAGAAGGGGAGGGGAACTCGGCTGCTTTTAAGAATGGTTAACCCCCTCCCTTTCTTAACAGGGGCCGAGACCTCTTGGTTTACAGTTGTCTAGACGCCCTCACCATGAAGGGGAGGGGGTCTTGGCCGCTGTGACCCAAGAGGTCTCGGCTACTTTTAAGAAGGGGAGGGGGTCTCGGCTGCTGCGACCCAAGAGGTCTCGGCCGCTTTTAAGAAGGGGAGGGGGTTTTGGCTGCTGCGACCCAAGAAGTATCGGCCGCTTTTAAGAAGGGGAGGGGGTTTCGGCAGCTGTGACCCAAGAGGTCTCGGCCACATTTAAGAAGGGGAGGGGCTCTCGGCCGCTGCGACCCAAGAGGTCTCGGCCGCTTTTAAGAATGGTTGACCCCCTCCCCTTCTTAACAGGGGCCGAGACCTCTTGGTTTGCAGCAGTCTACACGCCCTCACCATGAAGGGGAGGGGGTCTCGGCCGCTGTGACCCAAGAGGTCTCGGCTACTTTTAAGAAGGGGAGGGAGTCTCGGCTGCTGCGACCCAAGATGTCTCGGCCGCTTTTAAGAAGGGGGGGGGGTTTCGGCCGCTGCGACCCAAGAGGTCTAGGCCGCTTTTAAGAAGGGGAGGGGGTTTAGGCCGCTGCGACCCAAGAGGTCTCGGCCGCTTTTAAGAATGGTTGACCCCCTCCCCTTCTTAACAGGGGCCGAGACCTCTTGGTTTGCAGCAGTCTACATGCCCTCACCATGAAGGGGAGGGGGTCTCGGCCGCTGTGACCCAAGAGGTCTCGGCTACTTTTAAGAAGGGGAGGGGGTCTCGGCTGCTGCGACCCAAGAGGTCTCGGCCGCTTTTAAGAAAGGGAGGGGGTTTTGGCTGCTGCGACCCAAGAAGTATCGGCCGCTTTTAAGAAGGGGAGGGGGTTTTGGCCGCTGCGACCCAAGAGGTCTCGGCCGCATTTAAGAAGGGGAGGGGCTCTCGGCCGCTGCGACCCAAGAGGTCTCGGCCGCTTTTAAGAATGGTTGACCCCCTCCCCTTCTTAACAGGGGCCGAGACCTCTTTGTTTGCAACAGTCTACACGCCCTCACCATGAAGGGGAGGGGGTCTCGGCCGCTGTGACCCAAGAGGTCTCGGCTTTTTTTAAGAAGGGGAGGGGGTCTCGGCTGCTGCGACCCAAGATGTCTCGGACGCTTTTAAGAAGGGGAGGGGGTTTCGGCCGCTGCGACCAAAGAGGTCTCGGCCGCTTTTAAGAAGGAGAGGGGGTCTCGGCCGCTGCGACCCAAGAGGTCTCGGCCGCTTTTAAGAAGGGGAGGGGAACTCGGCCGCTTTTAAGAATGGTTAACCCCCTCCCTTTCTTAACAGGGGCCGAGACCTCTTGGTTTACAGTTGTCTAGACGCCCTCACCATGAAGGGGAGGGGGTCTCGGCCGCTGTGACCTAAGAGGTCTCGGCTACTTTTAAGAAGGGGAGGGGGTCTCGGCTGCTGCGACCCAAGAGGTCTCGGCCGCTTTTAAGAAGGGGAGGGGGTTTCAGCCGCTGCGACCCAAGAGGTCTCGGCCGCTTTTAAGAAGGGGAGGGGGTTTCGGCCGCTGTGACCCACGAGGTCTCGGCCGCATTTAAGTAGGGGAGGGGGTCTCGGCCGCTGCGGCCCAAGAGGTCTCGGCCGCTTTTAAGAAGGGGAGGGTTCTTGGCCGCTGCGACCCAAGAGGTCTCGGCCGCTTTTAAGAAGGGGAGGGGTCTCGGCCGCTGCGACCCAAGAGGTCTCGGCCGCTTTTAAGAAGGGGAGGGGAACTCGGCCGCTGCGACCCAAGAGGTCTCGGCCGCTTTTAAGAAGGGGAGGGGCTCTCGGCCGCTGCGACCCAAGAGGTCTCGGCCGCTTTTAAGAAGGGGAGGGGGTTTTGGCCGCTGCGACCCAAGAGGTCTCGGCCGCTTTTAAGAAGGGGAGGGGGTTTCGGCCGCTGCTACCCAAGAGGTCTCGGCCGCTTTTAAGAAGGGGAGGGGGTTTTGGCCGCTGCGACCCAAGAGGTCTCGGCCGCTTTTAAGAAGGGGAGGGGTCTCGGCCGCTGCGACCCAAGAGGTCTCGGCCGCTTTTAAGAATGGTTAACCCCCTCCCCTTCTTAACAGCGGCCGAGACCTCTTGGTTTGCAGCGGTCTAGATGCCCTCACCATGAAGGGGAGGGGGTCTCGGCCGCTGCGACCCAAGAGGTCTCGGCCGCTTTTAAAAAGGGGAGGGGGTCTCGGCTGCTGCGACCCAAGAGGTCTCGGCCGCTTTTAAGAAGGGGAGGGGGTTTAGGCCGCTGCGACCCAAGAGGTCTCGGCCGCTTTTAAGAATGGTTGACCCCCTTCCCTTCTTAACAGGGGCCGAGACCTCTTGGTTTGCAGCAGTCTACACGCCCTCACCATGAATTGGAGGGGGTCTCGGCCGCTGTGACCCAAGAGGTCTCGGCTACTTTTAAGAAGGGGAGGGGGTCTCGGCTGCTGCGACCCAAGAGGTCTCGGCCGCTTTTAAGAAGGGGAGGGGCTCTCGGCCGCTGCGACCCAAGAGGTCTCGGCCGCTTTTAAGAATGGTTGACCCCCTCCCCTTCTTAACAGGGGCCGAGACCTCTTGGTTTGCAGCAGTCTACATGCCCTCACCATGAAGGGGAGGGGGTCTCGGCCGCTGTGACCCAAGAGGTCTCGGCTACTTTTAATAAGGGGAGGGGCTCTCGGCCGCTGCGACCCAAGAGGTCTCGGCCGCTTTTAAGAATGGTTGACCCCCTCCCCTTCTTAACAGGGGCCGAGACCTCTTGGTTTGCAGCAGTCTACACGCCCTAACCATGAAGGGGAGGGGGTCTCGGCCGCTGTGACCCAAGAGGTCTCAGCTACTTTTAAGAAGGGGAGGGGGTCTCGGCTGCTGCGACCCAAGATGTCTCGGCCGCTTTTAAGAAGGGGAGGGGGTTTCGGCCGCTGCGACCCAAGCGGTCTCGGCCGCTTTTAAGAAGGGGAGGGGGTTTCGGCCGCTGTGACCCACGAGGTCTCGGCCGCATTTAAGTAGGGAGGGGGTCTCGGCCGCTGCGACCCAAGAGGTCTCGGCCGCTTTTAAGAAGGGGAGGGTTCTTGGCCGCTGCGACCCAAGAGGTCTCGGCCGCTTTTAAGAAGGGGAGGGGTCTCGGCCGCTGCGACCCAAGAGGTCTCGGCCGCTTTTAAGAAGGAGAGGGGGTCTCGGCCGCTTTTAAGAAGGGGAGGGGAACTCGGCCGCTGCGACCCAAGAGGTCTCGGCCGCTTTTAAGAAGGGGAACTCGGCCGCTGCGACCCAAGAGGTCTCGGCCGCTTTTAAGAAGGGGAGGGGTCTCGGCCGCTGCGACCCAAGAGGTCTCGGCCGCTTTTAAGAAGGGGAGGGGTCTCGGCCGCTGCGACCCAAGAGGTCTCGGCCGCTTTTAAGAAGGGGAGGGGTTTTCGGCCGCTGCGACCCAAGAGGTCTCGGCCGCTTTTAAGGGGAGGGGTTCTCGGCCGCTGCGACCAAAGAGGTCTCGGCCGCTTTTAAGAAGTAGAGGGGGTCTCGGCCGCTGCGACCCAAGAGGTCTCGGCTGCTTTTAAGAAGGGGAGGGGAACTCGGCCGCTTTTAAGAATGGTTAACCCCCTCCCTTGCTTAACAGGGGCCGAGACCTCTTGGTTTACAGTTGTCTAGACGCCCTCACCATGAAGGGGAGGGGGTCTCGGCCGCTGTGACCCAAGAGGTCTCGGCTACTTTTAAGAAGGGGAGGGGCTCTCGGCCGTTGCGACCCAAAAGGTCTCGGCTACTTTTAAGAAGGGGAGGGGGTCTCGGCTGCTGCGACCCAAGAGGTCTCGGCCGCTTTTAAGAAGGGGAGGGGGTTTCGGCCTCTGCGACCCGAGGTCTCGGCCGCTTTTAAGGAGCGGAGGGGGTTTCGGCCGCTGCGACCCAAGAGGTCTTGGCCGCATTTAAGTAGGGGAGGGGGTCTCGGCCGCTGCGACCCAAGAGGTCTAGGCCGCTTTTAAGAAGGGGAGGGTTCTTGGCCGCTGCGACCCAAGAGGTCTCGGCCGCTTTTAAGAAGGGGAGGGGCTCTCAACTGCTGCGACCCAAGAGGTCTCGGCCTCTTTTAAGAAGGAGAAGGTGTCTCGGCTGCTGCGACCCAAGAGGTCTTGGCCGCTTTTAAGAAGGGGAGGGGTTCTCGGCCGCTGCGACCCAAGAGCTCTCGGCCGCGTTTAAGTAGTGGAGGGGGTCTCGGCCGTTGCGACCCAAGAGGTCTCGGACGCTTTTAAGTAGGGGAGGGGGTCTCGGCCGCTGCGACCCAAGAGGTCTCGGCCTCTTTTAAGAAGTGGAGGGGTCTCGGCCGCTGCGACCTAAGAGGTCTCGGACGCTTTTAAGAAGGGGAGGGGTCTCGGCCGCTGCGACCCAATAGTTCTCGACCGCTTTTAAGTAGGGGAGGGGGTCTCGGCCGCTGCGACCCAAGAGGTCTCGGCCGCTTTTAAGAAGGGGAGGGTTCTTGGCCGCTGCGACCCAAGAGGTCTCGGCCGCTTTTAAGAATGGTTGACCCCCTTCCCTTCTTAACAGGGGCCGAGACCTCTTGGTTTGCAGCAGTCTACACGCCCTCACCATGAAGGGGAGGGGGTCTCGGCCGCTGTGACCCAAGAGGTCTCGGCTACTTTTAAGAAGGGGAGTGGCTCTCGGCTGCTACGACCCAAGAGGTCTCGGCCGCTTTTAAGAAGGGGAGGGGCTCTCGGCCGCTGCGACCCACGAGATCTCGGCCCGCATTTAAGTAGGGGAGGGGGTCTCGGCCGCGTTTAAGAAGGGGAGGGTTGTTGGCCGCTGCGACCCAAGAGGTCTCGGCCGCTTTTAAGAAGGGGAGGGTCTCGGCCGCTGCGACCCAAGAGGTCTCGGCCGCTTTTAAGAATGGTTAACCCCCCCCCCTTCTTAACAGCGGCCGAGACCTCTTGGTTTGCAGCGGTCTAGATGCCCTCACCATGAAGGGGAGGGGGTCTCGGCCGCTGCGACCCAAGAGGTCTCGGCCGCTTTTAAAAAGGGGAGGGGGTCTCGGCTGCTGCGACCCAAGAGGTCTCGGCCGGTTTTAAGAAGGGGAGGGGGTTTAGGCCGCTGCGACCCAAGAGGTCTCGGCCGCTTTTAAGAATGGTTGACCCCCTTCCCTTCTTAACAGGGGCCGAGACCTCTTGGTTTGCAGCAGTCTACACGCCCTCACCATGAAGGGGAGGGGGTCTCGGCCGCTGTGACCCAAGAGGTCTCGGCTACTTTTAAGAAGGGGAGGGGGTCTCGGCTGCTGCGACCCAAGAGGTCTCGGCCGCTTTTAAGAAGGGGAGGGGCTCTCGGCCGCTGCGACCCAAGAGGTCTCGGCCGCTTTTAAGAATGGTTGACCCCCTCCCCTTCTTAACAGGGGCCGAGACCTCTTGGTTTGCAGCAGTCTACATGCCCTCACCATGAAGGGGAGGGGGTCTCGGCCGCTGTAACCCAAGAGGTCTCGGCTACTTTTAAGAAGGGGAGGGGCTCTCGGCCGCTGCGACCCAAGAGGTCTCGGCCGCTTTTAAGAATGGTTGACCCCCTCCCCTTCTTAACAGGGGCCGAGACCTCTTGGTTTGCAGCAGTCTACACGCCCTCACCATGAAGGGGAGGGGATCTCGGCCGCTGTGACCCAAGAGGTCTCAGCTACTTTTAAGAAGGGGAGGGGGTCTCGGCTGCTGCGACTCAAGATGTCTCGGCCGCTTTTAAGAAGGGGAGGGGGTTTTGGCCGCTGCGACCCAAGAGGTCTCGGACGCTTTTAAGAAGGGGAGGGGGTTTCGGCCGCTGTGACCCACGAGGTCTCGGCCGCATTTAAGTAGGGGAGGGGGTCTCGGCCGCTGCGGCCCAAGAGGTCTCGGCCGCTTTTAAGAATGGTTGACCCCCTCCCCTTCTTAACAGGGGCCGAGACCTCTTGTTTTGCAGCAGTCTACACGCCCTCACCATGAAGGGGAGGGGGTCTCGGCCGCTGTGACCCAAGAGGTCTCAGCTACTTTTAAGAAGGGGAGGGGGTCTCGGCTGCTGCGACCCAAGAGGTCTCGGCCGCTTTTAAGAATGGTTGACCCCCTCCCCTTCTTAACAGGGGCCGAGACCTCTTGGTTTGCAGCAGTCTACACGCCCTCACCATGAAGGGGAGGGGGTCTCGGCCGCTGTGACCCAAGAGGTCTCGGCTACTTTTAAGAAGGGGAGGGGGTCTCGGCTGCTGCGACCCAAGATGTCTCGGCCGCTTTTAAGAAGGGGAGGGGGTTTCGGCCGCTGCGACACAAGAGGTCTCGGCCGCTTTTAAGAAGGGGAGGGGTCTCGGCCGCTGCGACCCAAGAGGTCTCGGACGCTTTTAAGAAGGGGAGGGGATCTCGGTCGCTGCGACCCAAGAGTTCTCGGCCGCTTTTAAGAATGGTTGACCCCCTCCCCTTCTTAACAGGGGCCGAGACCTCTTGGTTTGCAGCAGTCTACACGCCCTCACCATGAAGGGGAGGGGGTCTCGGCCGCTGTGACCCAAGAGGTCTCGGCTACTTTTAAGAAGGGGAGGGAGTCTCGGCTGCTGCGACCCAAGATGTCTCGGCCGCTTTTAAGAAGGGGGGGGGGTTTCGGCCGCTGCGACCCAAGAGGTCTAGGCCGCTTTTAAGAAGGGGAGGGGGTTTAGGCCGCTGTGACCCAAGAGGTCTCGGCCGCTTTTAAGAATGGTTGACCCCCTCCCCTTCTTAACAGGGGCCGAGACCTCTTGGTTTGCAGCAGTCTACATGCCCTCACCATGAAGGGGAGGGGGTCTCGGCCGCTGTGACCCAAGAGGTCTCGGCTACTTTTAAGAAGGGGAGGGGGTCTCGGCTGCTGCGACCCAAGAGGTCTCGGCCGCTTTTAAGAAAGGGAGGGGGTTTTGGCTGCTGCGACCCAAGAAGTATCGGCCGCTTTTAAGAAGGGGAGGGGGTTTTGGCCGCTGCGACCCAAGAGGTCTCGGCCGCATTTAAGAAGGGGAGGGGCTCTCGGCCGCTGCGACCCAAGAGGTCTCGGCCGCTTTTAAGAATGGTTGACCCCCTCCCCTTCTTAACAGGGGCCGAGACCTCTTTGTTTGCAACAGTCTACACGCCCTCACCATGAAGGGGAGGGGGTCTCGGCCGCTGTGACCCAAGAGGTCTCGGCTTTTTTTAAGAAGGGGAGGGGGTCTCGGCTGCTGCGACCCAAGATGTCTCGGACGCTTTTAAGAAGGGGAGGGGGTTTCGGCCGCTGCGACCAAAGAGGTCTCGGCCGCTTTTAAGAAGGAGAGGGGGTCTCGGCCGCTGCGACCCAAGAGGTCTCGGCCGCTTTTAAGAAGGGGAGGGGAACTCGGCCGCTTTTAAGAATGGTTAACCCCCTCCCTTTCTTAACAGGGGCCGAGACCTCTTGGTTTACAGTTGTCTAGACGCCCTCACCATGAAGGGGAGGGGGTCTCGGCCGCTGTGACCTAAGAGGTCTCGGCTACTTTTAAGAAGGGGAGGGGGTCTCGGCTGCTGCGACCCAAGAGGTCTCGGCCGCTTTTAAGAAGGGGAGGGGGTTTCAGCCGCTGCGACCCAAGAGGTCTCGGCCGCTTTTAAGAAGGGGAGGGGGTTTCGGCCGCTGTGACCCACGAGGTCTCGGCCGCATTTAAGTAGGGGAGGGGGTCTCGGCCGCTGCGGCCCAAGAGGTCTCGGCCGCTTTTAAGAAGGGGAGGGTTCTTGGCCGCTGCGACCCAAGAGGTCTCGGCCGCTTTTAAGAAGGGGAGGGGTCTCGGCCGCTGCGACCCAAGAGGTCTCGGCCGCTTTTAAGAAGGGGAGGGGAACTCGGCCGCTGCGACCCAAGAGGTCTCGGCCGCTTTTAAGAAGGGGAGGGGCTCTCGGCCGCTGCGACCCAAGAGGTCTCGGCCGCTTTTAAGAAGGGGAGGGGGTTTTGGCCGCTGCGACCCAAGAGGTCTCGGCCGCTTTTAAGAAGGGGAGGGGGTTTCGGCCGCTGCTACCCAAGAGGTCTCGGCCGCTTTTAAGAAGGGGAGGGGGTTTTGGCCGCTGCGACCCAAGAGGTCTCGGCCGCTTTTAAGAAGGGGAGGGGTCTCGGCCGCTGCGACCCAAGAGGTCTCGGCCGCTTTTAAGAATGGTTAACCCCCTCCCCTTCTTAACAGCGGCCGAGACCTCTTGGTTTGCAGCGGTCTAGATGCCCTCACCATGAAGGGGAGGGGGTCTCGGCCGCTGCGACCCAAGAGGTCTCGGCCGCTTTTAAAAAGGGGAGGGGGTCTCGGCTGCTGCGACCCAAGAGGTCTCGGCCGCTTTTAAGAAGGGGAGGGGGTTTAGGCCGCTGCGACCCAAGAGGTCTCGGCCGCTTTTAAGAATGGTTGACCCCCTTCCCTTCTTAACAGGGGCCGAGACCTCTTGGTTTGCAGCAGTCTACACGCCCTCACCATGAATTGGAGGGGGTCTCGGCCGCTGTGACCCAAGAGGTCTCGGCTACTTTTAAGAAGGGGAGGGGGTCTCGGCTGCTGCGACCCAAGAGGTCTCGGCCGCTTTTAAGAAGGGGAGGGGCTCTCGGCCGCTGCGACCCAAGAGGTCTCGGCCGCTTTTAAGAATGGTTGACCCCCTCCCCTTCTTAACAGGGGCCGAGACCTCTTGGTTTGCAGCAGTCTACATGCCCTCACCATGAAGGGGAGGGGGTCTCGGCCGCTGTGACCCAAGAGGTCTCGGCTACTTTTAATAAGGGGAGGGGCTCTCGGCCGCTGCGACCCAAGAGGTCTCGGCCGCTTTTAAGAATGGTTGACCCCCTCCCCTTCTTAACAGGGGCCGAGACCTCTTGGTTTGCAGCAGTCTACACGCCCTAACCATGAAGGGGAGGGGGTCTCGGCCGCTGTGACCCAAGAGGTCTCAGCTACTTTTAAGAAGGGGAGGGGGTCTCGGCTGCTGCGACCCAAGATGTCTCGGCCGCTTTTAAGAAGGGGAGGGGGTTTCGGCCGCTGCGACCCAAGCGGTCTCGGCCGCTTTTAAGAAGGGGAGGGGGTTTCGGCCGCTGTGACCCACGAGGTCTCGGCCGCATTTAAGTAGGGAGGGGGTCTCGGCCGCTGCGACCCAAGAGGTCTCGGCCGCTTTTAAGAAGGGGAGGGTTCTTGGCCGCTGCGACCCAAGAGGTCTCGGCCGCTTTTAAGAAGGGGAGGGGTCTCGGCCGCTGCGACCCAAGAGGTCTCGGCCGCTTTTAAGAAGGAGAGGGGGTCTCGGCCGCTTTTAAGAAGGGGAGGGGAACTCGGCCGCTGCGACCCAAGAGGTCTCGGCCGCTTTTAAGAAGGGGAACTCGGCCGCTGCGACCCAAGAGGTCTCGGCCGCTTTTAAGAAGGGGAGGGGTCTCGGCCGCTGCGACCCAAGAGGTCTCGGCCGCTTTTAAGAAGGGGAGGGGTCTCGGCCGCTGCGACCCAAGAGGTCTCGGCCGCTTTTAAGAAGGGGAGGGGTTTTCGGCCGCTGCGACCCAAGAGGTCTCGGCCGCTTTTAAGGGGAGGGGTTCTCGGCCGCTGCGACCAAAGAGGTCTCGGCCGCTTTTAAGAAGTAGAGGGGGTCTCGGCCGCTGCGACCCAAGAGGTCTCGGCCGCTTTTAAGAAGGGGAGGGGAACTCGGCCGCTTTTAAGAATGGTTAACCCCCTCCCTTGCTTAACAGGGGCCGAGACCTCTTGGTTTACAGTTGTCTAGACGCCCTCACCATGAAGGGGAGGGGGTCTCGGCCGCTGTGACCCAAGAGGTCTCGGCTACTTTTAAGAAGGGGAGGGGCTCTCGGCCGTTGCGACCCAAAAGGTCTCGGCTACTTTTAAGAAGGGGAGGGGGTCTCGGCTGCTGCGACCCAAGAGGTCTCGGCCGCTTTTAAGAAGGGGAGGGGGTTTCGGCCTCTGCGACCCGAGGTCTCGGCCGCTTTTAAGGAGCGGAGGGGGTTTCGGCCGCTGCGACCCAAGAGTTCTCGGCCGCATTTAAGTAGGGGAGGGGGTCTCGGCCGCTGCGACCCAAGAGGTCTAGGCCGCTTTTAAGAAGGGGAGGGTTCTTGGCCGCTGCGACCCAAGAGGTCTCGGCCGCTTTTAAGAAGGGGAGGGGCTCTCAACTGCTGCGACCCAAGAGGTCTCGGCCTCTTTTAAGAAGGAGAAGGTGTCTCGGCTGCTGCGACCCAAGAGGTCTCGGCCGCTTTTAAGAAGGGGAGGGGTTCTCGGCCGCTGCGACCCAAGAGCTCTCGGCCGCGTTTAAGTAGTGGAGGGGGTCTCGGCCGTTGCGACCCAAGAGGTCTCGGACGCTTTTAAGTAGGGGAGGGGGTCTCGGCCGCTGCGACCCAAGAGGTCTCGGCCTCTTTTAAGAAGTGGAGGGGTCTCGGCCGCTGCGACCTAAGAGGTCTCGGACGCTTTTAAGAAGGGGAGGGGTCTCGGCCGCTGCGACCCAATAGTTCTCGACCGCTTTTAAGTAGGGGAGGGGGTCTCGGCCGCTGCGACCCAAGAGGTCTCGGCCGCTTTTAAGAAGGGGAGGGTTCTTGGCCGCTGCGACCCAAGAGGTCTCGGCCGCTTTTAAGAATGGTTGACCCCCTTCCCTTCTTAACAGGGGCCGAGACCTCTTGGTTTGCAGCAGTCTACACGCCCTCACCATGAAGGGGAGGGGGTCTCGGCCGCTGTGACCCAAGAGGTCTCGGCTACTTTTAAGAAGGGGAGTGGCTCTCGGCTGCTACGACCCAAGAGGTCTCGGCCGCTTTTAAGAAGGGGAGGGGCTCTCGGCCGCTGCGACCCACGAGATCTCGGCCCGCATTTAAGTAGGGGAGGGGGTCTCGGCCGCGTTTAAGAAGGGGAGGGTTGTTGGCCGCTGCGACCCAAGAGGTCTCGGCCGCTTTTAAGAAGGGGAGGGTCTCGGCCGCTGCGACCCAAGAGGTCTCGGCCGCTTTTAAGAATGGTTAACCCCCCCCCTTCTTAACAGCGGCCGAGACCTCTTGGTTTGCAGCGGTCTAGATGCCCTCACCATGAAGGGGAGGGGGTCTCGGCCGCTGCGACCCAAGAGGTCTCGGCCGCTTTTAAAAAGGGGAGGGGGTCTCGGCTGCTGCGACCCAAGAGGTCTCGGCCGGTTTTAAGAAGGGGAGGGGGTTTAGGCCGCTGCGACCCAAGAGGTCTCGGCCGCTTTTAAGAATGGTTGACCCCCTTCCCTTCTTAACAGGGGCCGAGACCTCTTGGTTTGCAGCAGTCTACACGCCCTCACCATGAAGGGGAGGGGGTCTCGGCCGCTGTGACCCAAGAGGTCTCGGCTACTTTTAAGAAGGGGAGGGGGTCTCGGCTGCTGCGACCCAAGAGGTCTCGGCCGCTTTTAAGAAGGGGAGGGGCTCTCGGCCGCTGCGACCCAAGAGGTCTCGGCCGCTTTTAAGAATGGTTGACCCCCTCCCCTTCTTAACAGGGGCCGAGACCTCTTGGTTTGCAGCAGTCTACATGCCCTCACCATGAAGGGGAGGGGGTCTCGGCCGCTGTAACCCAAGAGGTCTCGGCTACTTGTAAGAAGGGGAGGGGCTCTCGGCCGCTGCGACCCAAGAGGTCTCGGCCGCTTTTAAGAATGGTTGACCCCCTCCCCTTCTTAACAGGGGCCGAGACCTCTTGGTTTGCAGCAGTCTACACGCCCTCACCATGAAGGGGAGGGGGTCTCGGCCGCTGTGACCCAAGAGGTCTCAGCTACTTTTAAGAAGGGGAGGGGGTCTCGGCTGCTGCGACTCAAGATGTCTCGGCCGCTTTTAAGAAGGGGAGGGGGTTTTGGCCGCTGCGACCCAAGAGGTCTCGGACGCTTTTAAGAAGGGGAGGGGGTTTCGGCCGCTGTGACCCACGAGGTCTCGGCCGCATTTAAGTAGGGGAGGGGGTCTCGGCCGCTGCGGCCCAAGAGGTCTCGGCCGCTTTTAAGAATGGTTGACCCCCTCCCCTTCTTAACAGGGGCCGAGACCTCTTGTTTTGCAGCAGTCTACACGCCCTCACCATGAAGGGGAGGGGGTCTCGGCCGCTGTGACCCAAGAGGTCTCAGCTACTTTTAAGAAGGGGAGGGGGTCTCGGCTGCTGCGACCCAAGAGGTCTCGGCCGCTTTTAAGAATGGTTGACCCCCTCCCCTTCTTAACAGGGGCCGAGACCTCTTGGTTTGCAGCAGTCTACACGCCCTCACCATGAAGGGGAGGGGGTCTCGGCCGCTGTGACCCAAGAGGTCTCGGCTACTTTTAAGAAGGGGAGGGGGTCTCGGCTGCTGCGACCCAAGATGTCTCGGCCGCTTTTAAGAAGGGGAGGGGGTTTCGGCCGCTGCGACCCAAGAGGTCTAGGCCGCTTTTAAGAAGGGGAGGGGGTTTAGGCCGCTGCGACCCAAGAGGTCTCGGCCGCTTTTAAGAATGGTTGACCCCCTTCCCTTCTTAACAGGGGCCGAGACCTCTTGGTTTGCAGCAGTCTACACGCCCTCACCATGAAGGGGAGGGGGTCTCGGCCGCTGTGACCCAAGAGGTCTCGGCTACTTTTAAGAAGGGGAGGGGGTCTCGGCTGCTGCGACCCAAGAGGTCTCGGCCGCTTTTAAGAAGGGGAGGGGCTCTCGGCCGCTGCGACCCACGAGATCTCGGCCCGCATTTAAGTAGGGGAGGGGGTCTCGGCCGCTGCGACCCAAGAGGTCTCGGCTGCTTTTAAGAATGGTTAACCCCTCCCCTTCTTAACAGCGGCCGAGACCTCTTGGTTTGCAGCCGTCTAGATGCCCTCACCATGAAGGGGAGGGGGTCTCGGCCACTGCGACCCAAGAGGTCTCGGCCGCTTTTAAAAAGGGGAGGGAGTCTCGGCTGCTGCGACCCAAGAGGTCTCGGCCGCTTTTAAGAAGGGGAGGGGGTTTAGGCCGCTGCGACCCAAGAGGTCTCGGCCGCTTTTAAGAATGGTTGACCCCCTTCCCTTCTTAACAGGGGCCGAGACCTCTTGGTTTGCAGCAGTCTACACGCCCTCACCATGAAGGGGAGGGGGTCTCGGCCGCTGTGACCCAAGAGGTCTCGGCTACTTTTAAGAAGGGGAGGGGGTCTCGGCTGCTGCGACCCAAGAGGTCTCGGCCGCTTTTAAGAAGGGGAGGGGCTCTCGGCCGCTGCGACCCAAGAGGTCTCGGCCGCTTTTAAGAATGGTTGACCCCCTCCCCTTCTTAACAGGGGCCGAGACCTCTTGGTTTGCAGCAGTCTACATGCCCTCACCATGAAGGGGAGTGGGTCTCGGCCGCTGTGACCCAAGAGGTCTCGGCTACTTTTAAGAAGGGGAGGGGCTCTCGGCCGCTGCGACCCAAGAGGTCTCGGCCGCTTTTAAGAATGGTTGACCCCCTCCCCTTCTTAACAGGGGCCGAGACCTCTTGGTTTGCAGCAGTCTACACGCCCTCACCATGAAGTGGAGGGGGTCTTGGCCGCTGTGACCCAAGAGGTCTCAGCTACTTTTAAGAAGGGGAGGGGGTCTCGGCTGCTGCGACCCAAGATGTCTCGGCCGCTTTTAAGAAGGGGAGGGGGTTTCGGCCGCTGCGACCCAAGAGGTCTCGGCCGCTTTTAAGAAGGGGAGGGGGTTTCGGCCGCTGTGACCCACGAGGTCTCGGCCGCATTTAAGTAGGGGAGGGGGTCTCGGCCGCTGCGGCCCAAGAGGTCTCGGCCGCTTTTAAGAATGGTTGACCCCCTCCCCTTCTTAACAGGGGCCGAGACCTCTTGGTTTGCAGCAGTCTACACGCCCTCACCATGAAGGGGAGGGGGTCTCGGCCGCTGTGACCCAAGAGGTCTCAGCTACTTTTAAGAAGGGGAGGGGGTCTCGGCTGCTGCGACCCAAGATGTCTCGGCCGCTTTTAAGAAGGGGAGGGGGTTTCGGCCGCTGCGACCCAAGAGGTCTCAGCCGCTTTTAAGAAGGGGAGGGGGTTTCGGCCGCTGTGACCCACGAGGTCTCGGCCGCATTTAAGAAGGGGAGGGGCTCTCGGCCGCTGGGACCTAAGAGGTCTTGGCCGCTTTTAAGAAGGGGAGGGGGTCTTGGCTGCTGCGACCCAAGAGGTCTCGGCCGCTTTTAAGATGGGGAGGGGGTCTCGGCTGCTGCGACCCAAGAGGTTTTGGCCGCTTTTAAGAAGGGGAGGGGTTCTCGGCCGCTGCGACCCAAGAGGTCTCGGCCGCTTTTAAGAAGGGGAGGGAGTTTAGGCCGCTGCGACCCAAGAGGTCTCGGCCGTTTTTAAGAATGGTTGACCTAATTCCCTTCTTAACAAGGGCCGAGACCTCTTGGTTTGCAGCAGTCTACACGCCCTCACCATGAAGGGGAGGGGGTCTCGGCCGCTGCGACCCAAGAGGTCTCGGCCGCTTTTAAGTAGGAGAGGGGGTCTTGGCTGCTGCGACCCAAGAGGTCTCGGCCGCTGTTAAGAAGGGGAGGGGGTCTCGGCTGCTGCGACCCAAGAGGTCTCAGCAGCTTTTAAGAAGGGGAGGGGTTTCGGCTGCTGCGACCCACGAGGTCTCGGCCGCATTTAAGTAGGGGAGGGGGTCTTGGCCGCTGCGACCCAAGAGGTCTCGGCCGTTTTTAAGAAGGGGAGGGTTCTTGGCTGCTGCGACCCAAGAGGTCTCTGCCGCTTTTAAGAAGGGGAGGGGTCTCGGCCGCTGCGACCCAAGAGGTCTCGGCCGCTTTTAAGAAGGAGAGGGGGTCTCGGCCGCGGCGACCCAAGAGGTCTCGGCTGATTTTAAGAAGGGGAGGGGAACTCGGCCGCTGCGACCCAAGAGGTCTCGCCCCCTTTTAAGAAGGGGAGGGTTCTTGGCCGCTGCGACCCAAGAGGTCTCGGCCGCTTTTAAGAAGGAGAGGGGGTCTCGGCCGCTGCGACCCAAGAGGTCTCGGCTGCTTTTAAGAAGGGGAGGGGAACTCGGCCGCTGCGACCCAAGAGGTCTCGCCCACTTTTAAGAAGGGGAGGGTTCTTGGCCGCTGCGACCCAAGAGGTCTCGGCCGCTTTTAAGAAGGGGAGGGGCTCTCGGCCGATGGGACCCAAGAGGTCTTGGCCGCTTTTAAGAAGGGGAGGGGGTCTCGGCTGCTGCGACCCAAGAGGTCTCGGCCGCTTTTAAGATGGGGAGGGGGTCTCGGCTGCTGCGACCCAAGAGGTTTTGGCCGCTTTTAAGAAGGGGAGGGGTTCTCGGCCGCTGCGACCCAAGAGGTCTCGGCCGCTTTTAAGAAGGGGAGGGGGTTTAGGCCGCTGCGACCCAAGAGGTCTCGGCCGTTTTTAAGAATGGTTGACCTAATTCCCTTCTTAACAAGGGCCGAGACCTCTTGGTTTGCAGCAGTCTACACGCCCTCACCATGAAGGGGAGGGGGTCTCGGCTGCTGCGACCCAAGAGGTCTCGGCCGCTTTTAAGTAGGAGAGGGGGTCTCGGCTGCTGCGACCCAAGAGGTCTCGGCCGCTGTTAAGAAGGGGAGGGGTTCTCGGCCGCTGCGACCCAAGAGGTCTCGGCCGCTTTTAAGTAGTGGAGGGGGTCTCGGCCGTTGCGACCCAAGAGGTCTCGGACGCTTTTAAGTAGGGGAGGGGGTCTCGGCTGCTGCGACCCAAGATGTCTCGGCCGCTTTTAAGAAGGGGAGGGGGTTTCGGCTGCTGCGACCCACGAGGTCTCGGCCGCATTTAAGTAGGGGAGGGGGTCTCGGCCGCTGCGACCCAAGAGGTCTCGGCCGTTTTTAAGAAGGGGAGGGTTCTTGGCTGCTGCGACCCAAGAGGTCTCTGCCGCTTTTAAGAAGGGGAGGGGTCTCGGCCGCTGCGACCCAAGAGGTCTCGGCCGCTTTTAAGAAGGAGAGGGGGTCTCGGCCGCTGCGACCCAAGAGGTCTCGGCTGCTTTTAAGAAGGGGAGGGGAACTCGGCCGCTGCGACCCAAGAGGTCTCGCCCCCTTTTAGGAAGGGGAGGGTTCTTGGCCGCTGCGACCCAAGAGGTCTCGGCCGCTTTTAAGAAGGGGAGGGGCTCTCGGCCGCTGGGACCCAAGAGGTCTTGGCCGCTTTTAAGAAGGGGAGGGGGTCTCGGCTGCTGCGACCCAAGAGGTCTCGGCCGCTTTTAAGATGGGGAGGGGGTCTCGGCTGCTGCGACCCAAGAGGTTTTGGCCGCTTTTAAGAAGGGGAGGGGTTCTCGGCCGCTGCGACCCAAGAGGTCTCGGCCGCTTTTAAGAAGGGGAGGGGGTTTAGGCCGCTGCGACCCAAGAGGTCTCGGCCGTTTTTAAGAATGGTTGACCTAATTCCCTTTTTAACAAGGGCCGAGACCTCTTGGTTTGCAGCAGTCTACACGCCCTCACCATGAAGGGGAGGGGGTCTCGGCCGCTGCGAACCAAGAGGTCTCGGCCGCTTTTAAGAAGGAGAGGGGGTCTCGGCTGCTGCGACCCAAGAGGTCTCGGCCGCTGTTAATAAGGGGAGGGGTTCTCGGCCGCTGCGACCCAAGAGGTCTCGGCCGCTTTTAAGTAGTGGAGGGGGTCTCGGCCGTTGCGACCCAAGAGGTCTCGGACGCTTTTAAGTAGGGGAGGGGGTCTCGGCCGCTGCGACCCAAGAGGTCTTGGCCGCTTTTAAGAAGGGGAGGGGTCTCTGCCGCTGCGACCCAAGAGGTCTCGGACGCTTTTAAGAAGGGGAGGGGGTTTCGGCCGCTGCGACCCAAGAGGTCTCGGCCGCTTTTAAGAATGGTTGACCCCCTTCCCTTCTTAACAGGGGCCAAGACCTCTTGGTTTGCAGCAGTCTACACGCCCTCACCATGAAGGGGAGGGGGTCTCGGCCGCTGTGACCCAAGAGGTCTCTGCTACTTTTAAGAAGGGGAGTGGGTCTCGGCTGCTGCGACCCAAGAGGTCTCGGCCGCTTTTAAGATGGGGAGGGGGTCTCGGCTGCTGCGACCCAAGAGGTTTTGGCCGCTTTTAAGAAGGGGAGGGTTCTTGGCCGCTGCGACCCAAGAGGTCTCGGACGCTTTAAGAATGGGAGGGGCTCTCGGCCGCTGCGACCCAAGAGGTCTCGGCCGCTTTTAAGAAGGGGAGGGGGTCTCGGCTGCTGCGACCCAAGAGGTCTCGGCCGCTTTTAAGATGGGGAGGGGGTCTCGGCTGCTGCGACCCAAGAGGTTTTGGCCGCTTTTAAGAAGGGGAGGGGTTCTCGGCCGCTGCGAACCAAGAGGTCTCGGCCGCTTTTAAGAAGGGGAGGGGGTTTAGGCCGCTGCGACCCAAGAGGTCTCGGCCGCTTTTAAGAATGGTTGACCTAATTCCCTTCTTAACAAGGGCCGAGACCTCTTGGTTTGCAGCAGTCTACACGCCCTCACCATGAAGGGGAGGGGGTCTCGGCCGCTGTGACCCAAGAGGTCTCGGCTACTTTTAAGAAGGGGAGGGGGTCTCGGCTGCTGCGACCCAAGAGGTATCAGCCGCTTTTAAGATGGGGAGGGGGTTTCGGCTGCTGCGACCCAAGAGGTCTCGGACGCTTTTAAGAAGGGGGGGGTTCTCGGCCGCTGCGACCCAAGAGGTCTCGGCCGCTTTTAAGAAGGGGAGGGGGTTTCGGCTGCTGCGACCCAAGAGATCTCGGCCGCTTTTAAGAATGGTTGACCCCCTTCCCTTCTTAACAGGGGCCGAGACCTCTTGGTTTGCAGCAGTCTACACGCCCTCACCATGAAGGGGAGGGGGTCTCGGCCGCTGTGACCCAAGAGGTCTCGGCTACTGTTAAGAAGGGGAGGGGGTCTCGGCTGCTGCGATCCAAGAGGTCTCGGCCGCTTTTAAGAAGGAGAGAGGGTCTCGGCTGCTGCGACCCAAGAGGTCTCGGCCGCTGTTAAGAAGGGGAGGGGTTCTCGGCCGCTGCGACCCAAGAGGTCTCGGCCGCTTTTAAGTAGTGGAGGGGGTCTCGGCCGTTGCGACCCAAGAGATCTCGGACGCTTTTAAGTAGGGGAGGGGTCTCGGCCGCTGCGACCCAAGAGGTCTCGGCCGCTTTTAAGAAGGGGAGGGGTCTCGGCCGCTGCGACCCAAGAGGTCTCGGCCGCTTTTAAGAAGGAGAGGGGGTCTCGGCCGCTTTTAAGAAGGGGAGGGGAACTCGGCCGCTGCGACCCAAGAGGTCTCGGCCGCTTTTAAGAAGGGGAGGGTTCTTGGCCCCTGCGACCCAAGAGGTCTCGGCCGCTTTTAAGAAGGGGAGGGGCTCTCGGCCGCTGCGACCCAAGAGGTCTCGGCCGCTTTTAAGAAGGAGAGGGGGTCCCGGCTGCTGCGACCCAAGAGGTCTCGGCTGCTTTTAAGAAGGGGAGGGGATTTCGGCCGCTGAGACCCAAGAGGTCTCGGCCGCTTTTAAGAAGGGGAGGGGGTTTCGGACGCTGCGACCCAAGAGGTCTCGGCCGCTTTTAAGTAGGGGAGGGGGTCTCGGCCGCTGCGACCCAAGAGGTCTCGGCCGCTTTTAAGAAGTGGAGGGTTCTTGGCCGCTGCGACCCAAGAGGTCTCGGCCGCTTTTAAGAAGGGGAGGGGATCTCGGCCGCTGCGACCCAAGAGTTCTCGGCCGCTTTTAAGAATGGTTGACCCCCTCCCCTTCTTAACAGGGGCCGAGACCTCTTGGTTTGCAGCAGTCTACACGCCCTCACCATGAAGCGGAGGGGGGTCTCGGCCGCTGTGACCCAAGAGATCTCGGCCGCTTTTAAGATGGGGAGGGGGTCTCGGCTGCTGCGACCTAAGAGGTCTCGGCCGCTTTTAAGAGGGGAGGGGTTCTCGGCCGCTGCAACCCAAGAGGTCTCGGACGCTTTTAAGAAGGGGAGGGGGTTTAGGCCGCTGCGACCCAAGAGGTCTCGGCCGCTTTTAAGAATGGTTGACCCCCTTCCCTTCTTAACAGGGGGCCGAGACCTCTTGGTTTGCAGCAGTCTACACGCCCTCACTATGAAGGGGAGGGGGTCTCGGCCGCTGTGACCCAAGAGGTCTCGGCTACTGTTAAGAAGGGGAGGGGGTCTCGGCTGCTGCGACCCAATAGGTCTCGGCCGCTTTTAAGAAGGAGAGGGGGTCTCGGCTGCTGCGACCCAAGAGGTCTCAGCAGCTGTTAAGAAGGGGAGGGGTTCTCGGCCGCTGCGACCCAAGAGGTCTCGGCCGCTTTTAAGTAGTGAAGGGGGTCTCGGCCGTTGCGACCCAAGAGGTCTCGGACGCTTTTAAGTAGAGGAGGGGGTCTCGGCCGCTGCGACCCAAGAGGTCTCGGCTGCTTTTAAGAAGGGGAGGGGATTTCGGCCGCTGCGACCCAAGAGGTCTCGGCCGCTTTTAAGAAGGGGAGGGGGTTTCGGACGCTGCGACCCAAGAGGTCTCGGCCGCTTTTAAGTAGGGGAGGGGGTCTCGGCCGCTGCGACCCAAGAGGTCTCGGCCGCTTTTAAGAAGTGGAGGGTTCTTGGCCGCTGCGACCCAAGAGGTCTCGGCCGCTTTTAAGAAGGGGAGGGGATCTCGGCCGCTGCGACCCAAGAGTTCTCGGCCGCTTTTAAGAATGGTTGACCCCCTCCCCTTCTTAACAGGGGCCGAGACCTCTTGGTTTGCAGCAGTCTACACGCCCTCACCATGAAGCGGAGGGGGTCTCGGCCGCTGTGACCCAAGAGATCTCGGCCGCTTTTAAGATGGGGAGGGGGTCTCGGCTGCTGCGACCTAAGAGGTCTCGGCCGCTTTTAAGAAGGGGAGGGGTTCTCGGCCGCTGCAACCCAAGAGGTCTCGGACGCTTTTAAGAAGGGGAGGGGGTTTAGGCCGCTGCGACCCAAGAGGTCTCGGACGCTTTTAAGAATGGTTGACCCCCTTCCCTTCTTAACAGGGGCCGAGACCTCTTGGTTTGCAGCAGTCTACACGCCCTCACCATGAAGGGGAGGGGGTCTCGGCCGCTGTGACCCAAGAGGTCTCGGCTACTGTTAAGAAGGGGAGGGGGTCTCGGCTGCTGCGACCCAATAGGTCTCGGCCGCTTTTAAGAAGGAGAGGGGGTCTCGGCTGCTGCGACCCAAGAGGTCTCGGCCGCTGTTAAGAAGGGGAGGGGTTCTCGGCCGCTGCGACCCAAGAGGTCTCGGCCGCTTTTAAGTAGTGGAGGGGGTCTCGGCCGTTGCGACCCAAGAGGTCTCGGACGCTTTTAAGTAGAGGAGGGGGTCTCGGCCGCTGCGACCCAAGAGGTCTCGGCCGCTTTTAAGAAGGGGAGGGGTTTCGGCCGCTGCGACCCAAGAGGTCTCGGCCGCTTTTAAGGGGAGGGGGTCTCGGCCGCTGCGACCCAAGAGGTCTAGGACGCTTTTAAGAAGGGGAGGGGTTCTCGGCCGCTGCGACCAAAGAGGTCTCGGACGCTTTTAAGAAGGAAAGGGGGTCTCGGCCGCTGCGACCCAAGAGGTCTCGGACGCTTTTAAGAATGGGAGGGGCTCTCGGCCGCTGCGACCCAAGAGGTCTCGGCCGCTTTTAAGAAGGGGAGGGGGTCTCGGCTGCTGCGACCCAAGAGGTCTCGGCCGCTTTTAAGATGGGGAGGGGGTCTCGGCTGCTGCGACCCAAGAGGTTTTGGCCGCTTTTAAGAATGGTTGACCCCCTCCCCTTCTTAACAGGGGCCGAGACCTCTTGGTTTGCAGCAGTCTACACGTCCTCACCATGAAGGGGAGGGGGTCACGGCCGCTGTGACCCAAGAGGTCTCGGCTACTTTTAAGAAGGGGAGGGGGTCTCGGCTGCTGCGACCCAAGATGTCTTGGCTGCTTTTAAGAAGGGGAGGGGGTTTCGGCCGCTGCGACCCAAGAGGTCTAGGCCGCTTTTAAGAAGGGGAGGGGGTTTAGGCCGCTGCGACCCAAGAGGTCTCGGACGCTTTTAAGAATGGTTGACCCCCTCCCCTTCTTAACAGGGGCCGAGACCTCTTGGTTTGCAGCAGTCTACATGCCCTCACCATAAAGGGGAGGGGGTCTCGGCCGCTGTGACCCAAGAGGTCTCGGCTACTTTTAAGAAGGGGAGGGGGTCTCGGCTGCTGCGACCCAAGAGGTCTCGGCCGCTTTTAAGAAGGGGAGGGGGTTTTGGCTGCTGCAACCCAAGAAGTATCGGCCGCTTTTAAGAAGGGGAGGGGGTTTCGGCCGCTGCGACCCAAGAGGTCTCGGCCGCATTTAAGAAGGGGAGGGGCTCTCGGCCGCTGCGACCCAAGAGGTCTCGGCCGCTTTTAAGAATGGTTGACCCCCTCCCCTTCTTAACAGGGGCCGAGACCTCTTGGTTTGCAGCAGTCTACACGCCCTCACCATGAAGGGGAGGGGGTCTCGGCCGCTGTGACCCAAGAGGTCTCGGCTACTTTTAAGAAGGGGAGGGGGTCTCGGCTGCTGCGATCCAAGATGTCTCGGCCGCTTTTAAGAAGGGTAGGGGGTTTCGGCCGCTTTTAAGAAGGGGAGGGGGTTTCGGCCGCTGTGACCCACGAGGTCTCGGCCGCATTTAAGTAGGGGAGGGGGTCTCGGCCGCTGCGACCCAAGAGGTCTCGGCCGCTTTTGAGAATGGTTGACCCCCTTCCCTTCTTAACAGGGGCCGAGACCTCTTGGTTTGCAGCAGTCTACACGCCCTCACCATGAAGGGGAGGGGGTCTCGGCCGCTGTGACCCAAGAGGTCTTGGCTACTTTTAAGAAGGGGAGGGGGTCTCGGCTGCTGCGACCCAAGAGGTCTCGGCCGCTTTTAAGAAGGGGAGGGGCTCTCGGCCGCTGCGACCCACGAGGTCTCGGCCCGCATTTAAGTAGGGGAGGGGGTCTCGGCCGCTGCGACCCAAGAGGTCTCGGCTGCTTTTAAGAAGGGGAGGGTTCTTGGCTGCTGCGACCCAAGAGGTCTCGGACGCTTTTAAGAAGGGGAGGGGTCTCGGCCGCTGCGACCCAAGAGGTCTCGGCCGCTTTTAAGAATGGTTAACCCCCTCCCCTTCTTAACAGCGGCCGAGACCTCTTGGTTTGCAGCGGTCTAGATGCCCTCACCATGAAGGGGAGGGGGTCTCGGCCGCTGCGACCCAAGAGGTCTCGGCCGCTTTCAAAAAGGGGAGGGGGTCTCGGCTGCTGCGACCCAAGAGGTCTCGGCCGCTTTTAAGAAGGGGAGGGGGTCTCGGCTGCTGCGACCCAAGAGGTCTCGGCCGCTTTTAAGAAGGGGAGGGTTGTTGGCCGCAGCGACCCAAGAGGTCTCGGCCGCTTTTAAGAAGGGGAGGGGTCTCGGCCGCTGCGACCCAAGAGGTCTCGGCCGCTTTTAAGAATGGTTAACCCCCTCCCCTTCTTAACAGCGGCCGAGATCTCTTGGTTTGCAGCGGTCTAGATGCCCTCACCATGAAGGGGAGGGGGTCTCGGCCGCTGCGACCCAAGAGGTCTCGGCCGCTTTTAAAAAGGGGAGGGGGTCTCGGCTGCTGCGACCCAAGAGGTCTCGGCCGCTTTTAAGAAGGGGAGGGGGTTTCGGACACTGCGACCCAAGAGGTCTCGGCAGCTTTTAAGTAGGGGAGGGGGTCTCGGCCGCTGCGACCCAAGAGGTCTCGGCCGCTTTTAAGAAGGGGAGGGTTCTTGGCCGCTTTTAAGAAAGGGAGGGGCTCTCGGCCGCTGCGACCCAAGAGGTCTTGGCCGCTTTTAAGATGGGGAGGGGGTCTCGGCCGCTGCGACCCAAGAGGTCTCGGCCGCTTTTAAGAAGGGGAGGGGGTCTCGGATGCTGCGACCCAAGAGGTCTCGGCCGCTTTTAAGAAGGGGAGGGTTCTCGGCCGCTGCGACCCAAGAGGTCTCGGACGCTTTTAAGTAGTGGAGGGGGTCTCGGCCGCTGCGACCCAAGAGGTCTCGGCCGCTTTTAAGTAGGGGAGGGGGTCTCGGCCGCTGCGACCCAAGAGGTCTCGGCCGCTTTTAAGAAGGAGAGGGGTCTCGGCCGCTGCGACCCAAGAGGTCTCGGCCGCTTTTAAGAAGGGGAGGGGTCTCGGCCGCTGCGACCCAAGAGGTCTCGGACGCTTTTAAGAAGGGGAGGGGTTTTCGGCCGCTGCGACCCAAGAGGTCTCGGCCGCTTTTAAGAAGGGGAGGGGTCTCGGCCGCTGCGACCCAAGAGGTCTCGGCCGCTTTTAAGAAGGGAAGGGGTCTCGGCCGCTGCGACCCAAGAGGTCTCGGCCGCTTTTAAGAAGGGGAGGGGTTTTCGGCCGCTGCGACCCAAGAGGTCTCGGCCGCTTTTAAGAAGGAGAGGGGGTCTCGGCCGCTGCGACCAAAGAGGTCTCGGCCGCTTTTAAGAAGGAGAGGGGGTCTCGGCCGCTGCGACCCAAGAGGTCTCGGCCGCTTTTAAGAAGGGGAGGGGAACTCGGCCGCTTTTAAGAATGGTTAACCCCCTCCCTTTCTTAACACGGGCCGAGACCTCTTGGTTTACAGTTGTCTAGACGCCCTCACCATGAAGGGGAGGGGGTCTCGGCCGCTGTGACCCAAGAGGTCTCGGCTACTTTTCAGAAGGGGAGGGGGTCTC
>NW_026608218.1:0-81346 GCF_029499605.1 Hyla sarda | reverse complement strand
CATGTTATGTTACATAGTTACATAGTTAGTACGGTCGAAAAAAGACATATGTCCATCACGTTCAACCAGGGAATTAAGGGGTAGGGGTGTGGCGCGATATTGGGGAAGGGATGAGATTTTATATTTCTTCATAAGCATTAATCTTATTTTGTCAATTAGGAACATTCAGCACCCACCCGCTATCAAGGCAGCTGCCTATCATGTCATGCCCTACCTGCACAGGTGTGCTGGCTACTCAAATGATCCAATTAAGGAGGCCATTTAGTCAGCAGCAGCAGAAGTCCTGTGCCTGGACGCTCCAACAGGGGCCAGACACAAGCAGAAGCAGAAGCAGCAGAAGCAGCAGCAGCACCACCTTTTGTTTTTTGGCTGCAGCAGCAGCAAGGCCCACAGGGCTGGCTAGCTGGCTAGCCAGCAAGCAGGTAGCAATGAAAGTAGGAATCTTTCTTTTTAACCCTGTAAGGGGGTGGTGCACTGTACCCGAAGATACTGCCATATCGGGTCAATGCATAGGGCGACGGAAGCAAGCTTCGAAATCGGCCCCCGTTCTCAAAAATCCATTTAATATATGGTCCCCAGATAGGGGACGTATCAGATATTAAACTGATAAGAACAGATACTACACTTGATCTTAGCCAAAAGGCCGAGAAGCGATAACCGTGAAAGGGGCGGGCCCAACAAGGTCCCCTTCATGGGCACTATCACTGCTTGCTGTCAGGGAGGCTGCCAGACAATTTTCCATGCACACTCTGGGCTGGGGGGCAGTCAACCACCAGTACACACAGCAGAACCTAAACCCATACCATTATTGCTAAGCAGCAAGACAGGGGCCCATTGCACTCACACGGGGCCTTTTTAAATGCAATCCATAACCCGGATTTGCCAGGAACCCTTCTTACTCCTCCTACTTGCATGTGACACTGGGCTTAGGATCTGCATAGGAAACACACACACAAGCACACACCTACCTTTGTTGCCTGCAGATGCCTCCTTGGCTGTCCCCAAACGGTATCAAACCAACACCCACGGGAAGCTGTAAGCATAGAGGACATGCCTGCACCCCATTGGACTTACCTGTGTGGGTTAAATCCGGGTTATTTGACAACCTATGGCGGTGATGGTTCTGCTCAGGCAGAGCAGTGCTGATGCTCCTCATAAAGCTGTCGCTGCTGTGAAGGTTCTAGGTGACATCACAAATCCCTTTGGTTACATACACAACAAAGCTGGGTTGTTGTTGTTTACACTCTGCAAGGCCTGTGGAAGTGAGTGACATCATAGCACTGTAGTTCTGAGGGTTCAAGATGGATGCAACAATCTCCTGTTGCTTCTATGAAGGCCGTAATAGACGACATCACCAAACAGCTCCATAGTCACATACACAGCAAAGGAGAGATGTTGTTTACACCTAGTGATGTCAGTGGTATTGAGTGACATCACAGCACAGTGCTAAGGCTCCTGGGCCTGGACACAGCAGCGGCTGCAATATCTCAACGGAGAATACGTTTATATCTATGTGTGTGTGTGCGCATATATATATATATATATATATATATATATATATATATATATATATTTCTCCGCCGAAATCACTTTTAAACCCATTTCCACCTTTTTTTCCCTTCTCTTCCTCTTACTTTTTTTTCACGTTTTTTTACGTTTTTCTCCTTTTCGCCTCTTTTCTGGGCGTATTATTCTTCTTTTTCTTCTTTTTTTTCGTCTAATGCATACCCCATCAGTGCAGCAATGCTTATTCAATACCGCCAGCAGATGGAGACACTGGGGGATAATTTTCTAAGGATTTATACTGATTTTTCCTGTCTGAATTTGTCGCACAGAAAGTTGCAGGCCAAATATGTGTGACATTTCTGCGACTTTAGCTTCTAGAGCATTTTTACAACATTATACATAGGTGCTGAATACATAAAAAGCGACTGTTCAGCGACAGACAAGTCGCATCGGCTGAAAGTAGGCCAGAATGTCAGTCCATGTTGGAGCAGGTTTAGATACAGTCTAAAGCATAGATCTCAAAGTCTGTGCACAGAATTTAGCAAGGGCCTCGCACCTTCTGATGCATCAGGTAGGTGCACAATAGCATAGCCTAACCCTCTGTACTTTGGTCTATATTGATGCGGGACATAGACAGCCAGCTGATGACCAATCCATTAGTGCAATGGATGGCTGGAAGCATTTGTCTTTGCCTTTGCAATACCACAGAAGCAATGCATGGTCAATGTACAGCAATGACACACCTGTGTGAACAGCCAGGAGACCCCCCCCCCCATGTTATGTTACATAGTTACATAGTTAGTACGGTCGAAAAAAGACATATGTCCATCACGTTCAACCAGGGAATTAAGGGGTAGGGGTGTGGCGCGATATTGGGGAAGGGATGAGATTTTATATTTCTTCATAAGCATTAATCTTATTTTGTCAATTAGGAACATTCAGCACCCACCCGCTATCAAGGCAGCTGCCTATCATGTCATGCCCTACCTGCACAGGTGTGCTGGCTACTCAAATGATCCAATTAAGGAGGCCATTTAGTCAGCAGCAGCAGAAGTCCTGTGCCTGGACGCTCCAACAGGGGCCAGACACAAGCAGAAGCAGAAGCAGCAGAAGCAGCAGCAGCACCACCTTTTGTTTTTTGGCTGCAGCAGCAGCAAGGCCCACAGGGCTGGCTAGCTGGCTAGCCAGCAAGCAGGTAGCAATGAAAGTAGGAATCTTTCTTTTTAACCCTGTAAGGGGGTGGTGCACTGTACCCGAAGATACTGCCATATCGGGTCAATGCATAGGGCGACGGAAGCAAGCTTCGAAATCGGCCCCCGTTCTCAAAAATCCATTTAATATATGGTCCCCAGATAGGGGACGTATCAGATATTAAACTGATAAGAACAGATACTACACTTGATCTTAGCCAAAAGGCCGAGAAGCGATAACCGTGAAAGGGGCGGGCCCAACAAGGTCCCCTTCATGGGCACTATCACTGCTTGCTGTCAGGGAGGCTGCCAGACAATTTTCCATGCACACTCTGGGCTGGGGGGCAGTCAACCACCAGTACACACAGCAGAACCTAAACCCATACCATTATTGCTAAGCAGCAAGACAGGGGCCCATTGCACTCCCACGGGGCCTTTTTAAATGCAATCCATAACCCGGATTTGCCAGGAACCCTTCTTACTCCTCCTACTTGCATGTGACACTGGGCTTAGGATCTGCATAGGAAACACACACACAAGCACACACCTACCTTTGTTGCCTGCAGATGCCTCCTTGGCTGTCCCCAAACGGTATCAAACCAACACCCACGGGAAGCTGTAAGCATAGAGGACATGCCTGCACCCCATTGGACTTACCTGTGTGGGTTAAATCCGGGTTATTTGACAACCTATGGCGGTGATGGTTCTGCTCAGGCAGAGCAGTGCTGATGCTCCTCATAAAGCTGTCGCTGCTGTGAAGGTTCTAGGTGACATCACAAATCCCTTTGGTTACATACACAACAAAGCTGGGTTGTTGTTGTTTACACTCTGCAAGGCCTGTGGAAGTGAGTGACATCATAGCACTGTAGTTCTGAGGGTTCAAGATGGATGCAACAATCTCCTGTTGCTTCTATGAAGGCCGTAATAGACGACATCACCAAACAGCTCCATAGTCACATACACAGCAAAGGAGAGATGTTGTTTACACCTAGTGATGTCAGTGGTATTGAGTGACATCACAGCACAGTGCTAAGGCTCCTGGGCCTGGACACAGCAGCGGCTGCAATATCTCAACGGAGAATACGTTTATATCTATGTGTGTGTGTGCGCATATATATATATATATATATATATATATATATATATATATATATTTCTCCGCCGAAATCACTTTTAAACCCATTTCCACCTTTTTTTCCCTTCTCTTCCTCTTACTTTTTTTTCACGTTTTTTTACGTTTTTCTCCTTTTCGCCTCTTTTCTGGGCGTATTATTCTTCTTTTTCTTCTTTTTTTTCGTCTAATGCATACCCCATCAGTGCAGCAATGCTTATTCAATACCGCCAGCAGATGGAGACACTGGGGGATAATTTTCTAAGGATTTATACTGATTTTTCCTGTCTGAATTTGTCGCACAGAAAGTTGCAGGCCAAATATGTGTGACATTTCTGCGACTTTAGCTTCTAGAGCATTTTTACAACATTATACATAGGTGCTGAATACATAAAAAGCGACTGTTCAGCGACAGACAAGTCGCATCGGCTGAAAGTAGGCCAGAATGTCAGTCCATGTTGGAGCAGGTTTAGATACAGTCTAAAGCATAGATCTCAAAGTCTGTGCACAGAATTTAGCAAGGGCCTCGCACCTTCTGATGCATCAGGTAGGTGCACAATAGCATAGCCTAACCCTCTGTACTTTGGTCTATATTGATGCGGGACATAGACAGCCAGCTGATGACCAATCCATTAGTGCAATGGATGGCTGGAAGCATTTGTCTTTGCCTTTGCAATACCACAGAAGCAATGCATGGTCAATGTACAGCAATGACACACCTGTGTGAACAGCCAGGAGACCCCCCCCCCCCATGTTATGTTACATAGTTACATAGTTAGTACGGTCGAAAAAAGACATATGTCCATCACGTTCAACCAGGGAATTAAGGGGTAGGGGTGTGGCGCGATATTGGGGAAGGGATGAGATTTTATATTTCTTCATAAGCATTAATCTTATTTTGTCAATTAGGAACATTCAGCACCCACCCGCTATCAAGGCAGCTGCCTATCATGTCATGCCCTACCTGCACAGGTGTGCTGGCTACTCAAATGATCCAATTAAGGAGGCCATTTAGTCAGCAGCAGCAGAAGTCCTGTGCCTGGACGCTCCAACAGGGGCCAGACACAAGCAGAAGCAGAAGCAGCAGAAGCAGCAGCAGCACCACCTTTTGTTTTTTGGCTGCAGCAGCAGCAAGGCCCACAGGGCTGGCTAGCTGGCTAGCCAGCAAGCAGGTAGCAATGAAAGTAGGAATCTTTCTTTTTAACCCTGTAAGGGGGTGGTGCACTGTACCCGAAGATACTGCCATATCGGGTCAATGCATAGGGCGACGGAAGCAAGCTTCGAAATCGGCCCCCGTTCTCAAAAATCCATTTAATATATGGTCCCCAGATAGGGGACGTATCAGATATTAAACTGATAAGAACAGATACTACACTTGATCTTAGCCAAAAGGCCGAGAAGCGATAACCGTGAAAGGGGCGGGCCCAACAAGGTCCCCTTCATGGGCACTATCACTGCTTGCTGTCAGGGAGGCTGCCAGACAATTTTCCATGCACACTCTGGGCTGGGGGGCAGTCAACCACCAGTACACACAGCAGAACCTAAACCCATACCATTATTGCTAAGCAGCAAGACAGGGGCCCATTGCACTCCCACGGGGCCTTTTTAAATGCAATCCATAACCCGGATTTGCCAGGAACCCTTCTTACTCCTCCTACTTGCATGTGACACTGGGCTTAGGATCTGCATAGGAAACACACACACAAGCACACACCTACCTTTGTTGCCTGCAGATGCCTCCTTGGCTGTCCCCAAACGGTATCAAACCAACACCCACGGGAAGCTGTAAGCATAGAGGACATGCCTGCACCCCATTGGACTTACCTGTGTGGGTTAAATCCGGGTTATTTGACAACCTATGGCGGTGATGGTTCTGCTCAGGCAGAGCAGTGCTGATGCTCCTCATAAAGCTGTCGCTGCTGTGAAGGTTCTAGGTGACATCACAAATCCCTTTGGTTACATACACAACAAAGCTGGGTTGTTGTTGTTTACACTCTGCAAGGCCTGTGGAAGTGAGTGACATCATAGCACTGTAGTTCTGAGGGTTCAAGATGGATGCAACAATCTCCTGTTGCTTCTATGAAGGCCGTAATAGACGACATCACCAAACAGCTCCATAGTCACATACACAGCAAAGGAGAGATGTTGTTTACACCTAGTGATGTCAGTGGTATTGAGTGACATCACAGCACAGTGCTAAGGCTCCTGGGCCTGGACACAGCAGCGGCTGCAATATCTCAACGGAGAATACGTTTATATCTATGTGTGTGTGTGCGCATATATATATATATATATATATATATATATATATATATATATATATATTTCTCCGCCGAAATCACTTTTAAACCCATTTCCACCTTTTTTTCCCTTCTCTTCCTCTTACTTTTTTTTCACGTTTTTTTACGTTTTTCTCCTTTTCGCCTCTTTTCTGGGCGTATTATTCTTCTTTTTCTTCTTTTTTTTCGTCTAATGCATACCCCATCAGTGCAGCAATGCTTATTCAATACCGCCAGCAGATGGAGACACTGGGGGATAATTTTCTAAGGATTTATACTGATTTTTCCTGTCTGAATTTGTCGCACAGAAAGTTGCAGGCCAAATATGTGTGACATTTCTGCGACTTTAGCTTCTAGAGCATTTTTACAACATTATACATAGGTGCTGAATACATAAAAAGCGACTGTTCAGCGACAGACAAGTCGCATCGGCTGAAAGTAGGCCAGAATGTCAGTCCATGTTGGAGCAGGTTTAGATACAGTCTAAAGCATAGATCTCAAAGTCTGTGCACAGAATTTAGCAAGGGCCTCGCACCTTCTGATGCATCAGGTAGGTGCACAATAGCATAGCCTAACCCTCTGTACTTTGGTCTATATTGATGCGGGACATAGACAGCCAGATGATGACCAATCCATTAGTGCAATGGATGGCTGGAAGCATTTGTCTTTGCCTTTGCAATACCACAGAAGCAATGCATGGTCAATGTACAGCAATGACACACCTGTGTGAACAGCCAGGAGACCCCCCCCCCCATGTTATGTTACATAGTTACATAGTTAGTACGGTCGAAAAAAGACATATGTCCATCACGTTCAACCAGGGAATTAAGGGGTAGGGGTGTGGCGCGATATTGGGGAAGGGATGAGATTTTATATTTCTTCATAAGCATTAATCTTATTTTGTCAATTAGGAACATTCAGCACCCACCCGCTATCAAGGCAGCTGCCTATCATGTCATGCCCTACCTGCACAGGTGTGCTGGCTACTCAAATGATCCAATTAAGGAGGCCATTTAGTCAGCAGCAGCAGAAGTCCTGTGCCTGGACGCTCCAACAGGGGCCAGACACAAGCAGAAGCAGAAGCAGCAGAAGCAGCAGCAGCACCACCTTTTGTTTTTTGGCTGCAGCAGCAGCAAGGCCCACAGGGCTGGCTAGCTGGCTAGCCAGCAAGCAGGTAGCAATGAAAGTAGGAATCTTTCTTTTTAACCCTGTAAGGGGGTGGTGCACTGTACCCGAAGATACTGCCATATCGGGTCAATGCATAGGGCGACGGAAGCAAGCTTCGAAATCGGCCCCCGTTCTCAAAAATCCATTTAATATATGGTCCCCAGATAGGGGACGTATCAGATATTAAACTGATAAGAACAGATACTACACTTGATCTTAGCCAAAAGGCCGAGAAGCGATAACCGTGAAAGGGGCGGGCCCAACAAGGTCCCCTTCATGGGCACTATCACTGCTTGCTGTCAGGGAGGCTGCCAGACAATTTTCCATGCACACTCTGGGCTGGGGGGCAGTCAACCACCAGTACACACAGCAGAACCTAAACCCATACCATTATTGCTAAGCAGCAAGACAGGGGCCCATTGCACTCCCACGGGGCCTTTTTAAATGCAATCCATAACCCGGATTTGCCAGGAACCCTTCTTACTCCTCCTACTTGCATGTGACACTGGGCTTAGGATCTGCATAGGAAACACACACACAAGCACACACCTACCTTTGTTGCCTGCAGATGCCTCCTTGGCTGTCCCCAAACGGTATCAAACCAACACCCACGGGAAGCTGTAAGCATAGAGGACATGCCTGCACCCCATTGGACTTACCTGTGTGGGTTAAATCCGGGTTATTTGACAACCTATGGCGGTGATGGTTCTGCTCAGGCAGAGCAGTGCTGATGCTCCTCATAAAGCTGTCGCTGCTGTGAAGGTTCTAGGTGACATCACAAATCCCTTTGGTTACATACACAACAAAGCTGGGTTGTTGTTGTTTACACTCTGCAAGGCCTGTGGAAGTGAGTGACATCATAGCACTGTAGTTCTGAGGGTTCAAGATGGATGCAACAATCTCCTGTTGCTTCTATGAAGGCCGTAATAGACGACATCACCAAACAGCTCCATAGTCACATACACAGCAAAGGAGAGATGTTGTTTACACCTAGTGATGTCAGTGGTATTGAGTGACATCACAGCACAGTGCTAAGGCTCCTGGGCCTGGACACAGCAGCGGCTGCAATATCTCAACGGAGAATACGTTTATATCTATGTGTGTGTGTGCGCATATATATATATATATATATATATATATATATATATATATATATATATATATTTCTCCGCCGAAATCACTTTTAAACCCATTTCCACCTTTTTTTCCCTTCTCTTCCTCTTACTTTTTTTTCACGTTTTTTTACGTTTTTCTCCTTTTCGCCTCTTTTCTGGGCGTATTATTCTTCTTTTTCTTCTTTTTTTTCGTCTAATGCATACCCCATCAGTGCAGCAATGCTTATTCAATACCGCCAGCAGATGGAGACACTGGGGGATAATTTTCTAAGGATTTATACTGATTTTTCCTGTCTGAATTTGTCGCACAGAAAGTTGCAGGCCAAATATGTGTGACATTTCTGCGACTTTAGCTTCTAGAGCATTTTTACAACATTATACATAGGTGCTGAATACATAAAAAGCGACTGTTCAGCGACAGACAAGTCGCATCGGCTGAAAGTAGGCCAGAATGTCAGTCCATGTTGGAGCAGGTTTAGATACAGTCTAAAGCATAGATCTCAAAGTCTGTGCACAGAATTTAGCAAGGGCCTCGCACCTTCTGATGCATCAGGTAGGTGCACAATAGCATAGCCTAACCCTCTGTACTTTGGTCTATATTGATGCGGGACATAGACAGCCAGCTGATGACCAATCCATTAGTGCAATGGATGGCTGGAAGCATTTGTCTTTGCCTTTGCAATACCACAGAAGCAATGCATGGTCAATGTACAGCAATGACACACCTGTGTGAACAGCCAGGAGACCCCCCCCCCATGTTATGTTACATAGTTACATAGTTAGTACGGTCGAAAAAAGACATATGTCCATCACGTTCAACCAGGGAATTAAGGGGTAGGGGTGTGGCGCGATATTGGGGAAGGGATGAGATTTTATATTTCTTCATAAGCATTAATCTTATTTTGTCAATTAGGAACATTCAGCACCCACCCGCTATCAAGGCAGCTGCCTATCATGTCATGCCCTACCTGCACAGGTGTGCTGGCTACTCAAATGATCCAATTAAGGAGGCCATTTAGTCAGCAGCAGCAGAAGTCCTGTGCCTGGACGCTCCAACAGGGGCCAGACACAAGCAGAAGCAGCAGAAGCAGCAGCAGCACCACCTTTTGTTTTTTGGCTGCAGCAGCAGCAAGGCCCACAGGGCTGGCTAGCTGGCTAGCCAGCAAGCAGGTAGCAATGAAAGTAGGAATCTTTCTTTTTAACCCTGTAAGGGGGTGGTGCACTGTACCCGAAGATACTGCCATATCGGGTCAATGCATAGGGCGACGGAAGCAAGCTTCGAAATCGGCCCCCGTTCTCAAAAATCCATTTAATATATGGTCCCCAGATAGGGGACGTATCAGATATTAAACTGATAAGAACAGATACTACACTTGATCTTAGCCAAAAGGCCGAGAAGCGATAACCGTGAAAGGGGCGGGCCCAACAAGGTCCCCTTCATGGGCACTATCACTGCTTGCTGTCAGGGAGGCTGCCAGACAATTTTCCATGCACACTCTGGGCTGGGGGGCAGTCAACCACCAGTACACACAGCAGAACCTAAACCCATACCATTATTGCTAAGCAGCAAGACAGGGGCCCATTGCACTCCCACGGGGCCTTTTTAAATGCAATCCATAACCCGGATTTGCCAGGAACCCTTCTTACTCCTCCTACTTGCATGTGACACTGGGCTTAGGATCTGCATAGGAAACACACACACAAGCACACACCTACCTTTGTTGCCTGCAGATGCCTCCTTGGCTGTCCCCAAACGGTATCAAACCAACACCCACGGGAAGCTGTAAGCATAGAGGACATGCCTGCACCCCATTGGACTTACCTGTGTGGGTTAAATCCGGGTTATTTGACAACCTATGGCGGTGATGGTTCTGCTCAGGCAGAGCAGTGCTGATGCTCCTCATAAAGCTGTCGCTGCTGTGAAGGTTCTAGGTGACATCACAAATCCCTTTGGTTACATACACAACAAAGCTGGGTTGTTGTTGTTTACACTCTGCAAGGCCTGTGGAAGTGAGTGACATCATAGCACTGTAGTTCTGAGGGTTCAAGATGGATGCAACAATCTCCTGTTGCTTCTATGAAGGCCGTAATAGACGACATCACCAAACAGCTCCATAGTCACATACACAGCAAAGGAGAGATGTTGTTTACACCTAGTGATGTCAGTGGTATTGAGTGACATCACAGCACAGTGCTAAGGCTCCTGGGCCTGGACACAGCAGCGGCTGCAATATCTCAACGGAGAATACGTTTATATCTATGTGTGTGTGTGCGCATATATATATATATATATATATATATATATATATATATATATATTTCTCCGCCGAAATCACTTTTAAACCCATTTCCACCTTTTTTTCCCTTCTCTTCCTCTTACTTTTTTTTCACGTTTTTTTACGTTTTTCTCCTTTTCGCCTCTTTTCTGGGCGTATTATTCTTCTTTTTCTTCTTTTTTTTCGTCTAATGCATACCCCATCAGTGCAGCAATGCTTATTCAATACCGCCAGCAGATGGAGACACTGGGGGATAATTTTCTAAGGATTTATACTGATTTTTCCTGTCTGAATTTGTCGCACAGAAAGTTGCAGGCCAAATATGTGTGACATTTCTGCGACTTTAGCTTCTAGAGCATTTTTACAACATTATACATAGGTGCTGAATACATAAAAAGCGACTGTTCAGCGACAGACAAGTCGCATCGGCTGAAAGTAGGCCAGAATGTCAGTCCATGTTGGAGCAGGTTTAGATACAGTCTAAAGCATAGATCTCAAAGTCTGTGCACAGAATTTAGCAAGGGCCTCGCACCTTCTGATGCATCAGGTAGGTGCACAATAGCATAGCCTAACCCTCTGTACTTTGGTCTATATTGATGCGGGACATAGACAGCCAGCTGATGACCAATCCATTAGTGCAATGGATGGCTGGAAGCATTTGTCTTTGCCTTTGCAATACCACAGAAGCAATGCATGGTCAATGTACAGCAATGACACACCTGTGTGAACAGCCAGGAGACCCCCCCCCCCCATGTTATGTTACATAGTTACATAGTTAGTACGGTCGAAAAAAGACATATGTCCATCACGTTCAACCAGGGAATTAAGGGGTAGGGGTGTGGCGCGATATTGGGGAAGGGATGAGATTTTATATTTCTTCATAAGCATTAATCTTATTTTGTCAATTAGGAACATTCAGCACCCACCCGCTATCAAGGCAGCTGCCTATCATGTCATGCCCTACCTGCACAGGTGTGCTGGCTACTCAAATGATCCAATTAAGGAGGCCATTTAGTCAGCAGCAGCAGAAGTCCTGTGCCTGGACGCTCCAACAGGGGCCAGACACAAGCAGAAGCAGAAGCAGCAGAAGCAGCAGCAGCACCACCTTTTGTTTTTTGGCTGCAGCAGCAGCAAGGCCCACAGGGCTGGCTAGCTGGCTAGCCAGCAAGCAGGTAGCAATGAAAGTAGGAATCTTTCTTTTTAACCCTGTAAGGGGGTGGTGCACTGTACCCGAAGATACTGCCATATCGGGTCAATGCATAGGGCGACGGAAGCAAGCTTCGAAATCGGCCCCCGTTCTCAAAAATCCATTTAATATATGGTCCCCAGATAGGGGACGTATCAGATATTAAACTGATAAGAACAGATACTACACTTGATCTTAGCCAAAAGGCCGAGAAGCGATAACCGTGAAAGGGGCGGGCCCAACAAGGTCCCCTTCATGGGCACTATCACTGCTTGCTGTCAGGGAGGCTGCCAGACAATTTTCCATGCACACTCTGGGCTGGGGGGCAGTCAACCACCAGTACACACAGCAGAACCTAAACCCATACCATTATTGCTAAGCAGCAAGACAGGGGCCCATTGCACTCCCACGGGGCCTTTTTAAATGCAATCCATAACCCGGATTTGCCAGGAACCCTTCTTACTCCTCCTACTTGCATGTGACACTGGGCTTAGGATCTGCATAGGAAACACACACACAAGCACACACCTACCTTTGTTGCCTGCAGATGCCTCCTTGGCTGTCCCCAAACGGTATCAAACCAACACCCACGGGAAGCTGTAAGCATAGAGGACATGCCTGCACCCCATTGGACTTACCTGTGTGGGTTAAATCCGGGTTATTTGACAACCTATGGCGGTGATGGTTCTGCTCAGGCAGAGCAGTGCTGATGCTCCTCATAAAGCTGTTGCTGCTGTGAAGGTTCTAGGTGACATCACAAATCCCTTTGGTTACATACACAACAAAGCTGGGTTGTTGTTGTTTACACTCTGCAAGGCCTGTGGAAGTGAGTGACATCATAGCACTGTAGTTCTGAGGGTTCAAGATGGATGCAACAATCTCCTGTTGCTTCTATGAAGGCCGTAATAGACGACATCACCAAACAGCTCCATAGTCACATACACAGCAAAGGAGAGATGTTGTTTACACCTAGTGATGTCAGTGGTATTGAGTGACATCACAGCACAGTGCTAAGGCTCCTGGGCCTGGACACAGCAGCGGCTGCAATATCTCAACGGAGAATACGTTTATATCTATGTGTGTGTGTGCGCATATATATATATATATATATATATATATATATATATATATATTTCTCCGCCGAAATCACTTTTAAACCCATTTCCACCTTTTTTTCCCTTCTCTTCCTCTTACTTTTTTTTCACGTTTTTTTACGTTTTTCTCCTTTTCGCCTCTTTTCTGGGCGTATTATTCTTCTTTTTCTTCTTTTTTTTCGTCTAATGCATACCCCATCAGTGCAGCAATGCTTATTCAATACCGCCAGCAGATGGAGACACTGGGGGATAATTTTCTAAGGATTTATACTGATTTTTCCTGTCTGAATTTGTCGCACAGAAAGTTGCAGGCCAAATATGTGTGACATTTCTGCGACTTTAGCTTCTAGAGCATTTTTACAACATTATACATAGGTGCTGAATACATAAAAAGCGACTGTTCAGCGACAGACAAGTCGCATCGGCTGAAAGTAGGCCAGAATGTCAGTCCATGTTGGAGCAGGTTTAGATACAGTCTAAAGCATAGATCTCAAAGTCTGTGCACAGAATTTAGCAAGGGCCTCGCACCTTCTGATGCATCAGGTAGGTGCACAATAGCATAGCCTAACCCTCTGTACTTTGGTCTATATTGATGCGGGACATAGACAGCCAGCTGATGACCAATCCATTAGTGCAATGGATGGCTGGAAGCATTTGTCTTTGCCTTTGCAATACCACAGAAGCAATGCATGGTCAATGTACAGCAATGACACACCTGTGTGAACAGCCAGGAGACCCCCCCCCCCATGTTATGTTACATAGTTACATAGTTAGTACGGTCGAAAAAAGACATATGTCCATCACGTTCAACCAGGGAATTAAGGGGTAGGGGTGTGGCGCGATATTGGGGAAGGGATGAGATTTTATATTTCTTCATAAGCATTAATCTTATTTTGTCAATTAGGAACATTCAGCACCCACCCGCTATCAAGGCAGCTGCCTATCATGTCATGCCCTACCTGCACAGGTGTGCTGGCTACTCAAATGATCCAATTAAGGAGGCCATTTAGTCAGCAGCAGCAGAAGTCCTGTGCCTGGACGCTCCAACAGGGGCCAGACACAAGCAGAAGCAGAAGCAGCAGAAGCAGCAGCAGCACCACCTTTTGTTTTTTGGCTGCAGCAGCAGCAAGGCCCACAGGGCTGGCTAGCTGGCTAGCCAGCAAGCAGGTAGCAATGAAAGTAGGAATCTTTCTTTTTAACCCTGTAAGGGGGTGGTGCACTGTACCCGAAGATACTGCCATATCGGGTCAATGCATAGGGCGACGGAAGCAAGCTTCGAAATCGGCCCCCGTTCTCAAAAATCCATTTAATATATGGTCCCCAGATAGGGGACGTATCAGATATTAAACTGATAAGAACAGATTTTTTTTTTTAGTTAACCCTCAGAACTCCATCAGAGCTCTAAGATCTTATTTGAGCTTGATTTTTTGTTCATCATCAGGAAAACCCGTTTTTCTTTATTTCTTTATCTCTTTTTTTTTTTTTTTTTAACAATAAAAGAAACCATATTTAAAACATAAAAAAATTATCAAACCAAAACTAACCATACTTTAATTCTATAATTTCTTAAAGAAAAATTACCCAAATGTCATTCCTCTTCTCCATGCAAAGACCATCAAGAAGTCTAAGAAACCACAAGTTATAGATCCACTCAGCATCTCACTTTTGGCTGGAATCGCCAGCCACGCTGGAACCTTGTATGTTTCCACAAATCTATCTATATCTGCGTGAAAGGAACAATAGACTTTATCCCTTGCTTCATTGACTTTGATTCCCAATCTTTCTTTCAGATTTCCCAAATCCTCGTCAAAGGCTTTTTTCTCTTTTTTTGAAACACTCTTGAAGACAACATCAAGAGAGCCTCCATACTCTACCGGTACATATTCTTCTTCATTTTCTTTCCTTTTCTTCTCCTCCATCACTTTCCTGGTTGGAGTTTCCTCCTCTTCAGGTTCTTCCCTCACATCAGTTTCCTCCTCCCTACTTCGTTTCATAACCTCCTTTTTCTTCTTCTTCTTCTTAGGACACATTACTGCCAGATGTCCCTCATCACCACATAGATGACACTTTTTCTTCACCTTACATGCTTCTGGCTCATGGCCTTCTTCTTGGCATTTATAGCACCAAACAATATCACAAAAATCTTTCCTATGGCCATACCTTTTACACTTTCGACAAAAGTCGTCCATGCCTGAAAAGAACAGGTCCCCATTTACTGGGCCAATCTTAAAACGCCCTGGGGGATAAATTAGCTTTCCATCAGGTGTTTTCTGAAACTTCACTTGAAATTTCCACTTTGTCGTCCAAAGTCCATATTGATTATAGATCTTGCCTTTTGGCTTCACCTCCTCACAGAATCTAGAAAGGAACAGAACAATCTCTTCTTCTGTGATATACGGACTGTACATCCTCACAGTTATAAGTCTTTCCCGAGTCGGGAAATGGGGAGTAATCTCTACCCCTCCCAACTTAGGGTGCGACTTCCACAGCAATGCTTTATTGCAGAACACACCATAGTCCTCCTCCGAAACCAGAACCACATCATAGACTCCACTTCTTGGAAATTCCAGCATCGATAATATCTGGTCCTTCCTCAGCTCAAAAAGCTGGAACAAAATCTCCTCCACCACGAAGAATAAACCTCTCTCCTTCTTTCCAGCATCCAAAAGAGTAATTCGGACTCCATTTCGTAGTCTGGCGTAGCTAGGTACACCTCCAGCAGGCTCTTCTTTCTTGCCAGCCTCCTCCATCGCAGAAAAAACACCTCCCCTACTGCAGGCAGGTAGGTAGGTGGTGATCGCTCCTCGTTGCCCGGGGACTAAGCCGCCACCCTGATGTCAGCAAGGGGGTTTAGTCCCACCATATAGATGGGACGATCCCCCAGGGAAAAGGAGCGGGTACCCCGGGCACCTTCCAGCCAGATCAAGCAAGCAGATACTACACTTGATCTTAGCCAAAAGGCCGAGAAGCGATAACCGTGAAAGGGGCGGGCCCAACAAGGTCCCCTTCATGGGCACTATCACTGCTTGCTGTCAGGGAGGCTGCCAGACAATTTTCCATGCACACTCTGGGCTGGGGGGCAGTCAACCACCAGTACACACAGCAGAACCTAAACCCATACCATTATTGCTAAGCAGCAAGACAGGGGCCCATTGCACTCCCACGGGGCCTTTTTAAATGCAATCCATAACCCGGATTTGCCAGGAACCCTTCTTACTCCTCCTACTTGCATGTGACACTGGGCTTAGGATCTGCATAGGAAACACACACACAAGCACACACCTACCTTTGTTGCCTGCAGATGCCTCCTTGGCTGTCCCCAAACGGTATCAAACCAACACCCACGGGAAGCTGTAAGCATAGAGGACATGCCTGCACCCCATTGGACTTACCTGTGTGGGTTAAATCCGGGTTATTTGACAACCTATGGCGGTGATGGTTCTGCTCAGGCAGAGCAGTGCTGATGCTCCTCATAAAGCTGTCGCTGCTGTGAAGGTTCTAGGTGACATCACAAATCCCTTTGGTTACATACACAACAAAGCTGGGTTGTTGTTGTTTACACTCTGCAAGGCCTGTGGAAGTGAGTGACATCATAGCACTGTAGTTCTGAGGGTTCAAGATGGATGCAACAATCTCCTGTTGCTTCTATGAAGGCCGTAATAGACGACATCACCAAACAGCTCCATAGTCACATACACAGCAAAGGAGAGATGTTGTTTACACCTAGTGATGTCAGTGGTATTGAGTGACATCACAGCACAGTGCTAAGGCTCCTGGGCCTGGACACAGCAGCGGCTGCAATATCTCAACGGAGAATACGTTTATATCTATGTGTGTGTGTGCGCATATATATATATATATATATATATATATATATATATATATATATTCTCCGCCGAAATCACTTTTAAACCCATTTCCACCTTTTTTTCCCTTCTCTTCCTCTTACTTTTTTTTCACGTTTTTTTACGTTTTTCTCCTTTTCGCCTCTTTTCTGGGCGTATTATTCTTCTTTTTCTTCTTTTTTTTCGTCTAATGCATACCCCATCAGTGCAGCAATGCTTATTCAATACCGCCAGCAGATGGAGACACTGGGGGATAATTTTCTAAGGATTTATACTGATTTTTCCTGTCTGAATTTGTCGCACAGAAAGTTGCAGGCCAAATATGTGTGACATTTCTGCGACTTTAGCTTCTAGAGCATTTTTACAACATTATACATAGGTGCTGAATACATAAAAAGCGACTGTTCAGCGACAGACAAGTCGCATCGGCTGAAAGTAGGCCAGAATGTCAGTCCATGTTGGAGCAGGTTTAGATACAGTCTAAAGCATAGATCTCAAAGTCTGTGCACAGAATTTAGCAAGGGCCTCGCACCTTCTGATGCATCAGGTAGGTGCACAATAGCATAGCCTAACCCTCTGTACTTTGGTCTATATTGATGCGGGACATAGACAGCCAGCTGATGACCAATCCATTAGTGCAATGGATGGCTGGAAGCATTTGTCTTTGCCTTTGCAATACCACAGAAGCAATGCATGGTCAATGTACAGCAATGACACACCTGTGTGAACAGCCAGGAGACCCCCCCCCCCCATGTTATGTTACATAGTTACATAGTTAGTACGGTCGAAAAAAGACATATGTTCATCACGTTCAACCAGGGAATTAAGGGGTAGGGGTGTGGCGCGATATTGGGGAAGGGATGAGATTTTATATTTCTTCATAAGCATTAATCTTATTTTGTCAATTAGGAACATTCAGCACCCACCCGCTATCAAGGCAGCTGCCTATCATGTCATGCCCTACCTGCACAGGTGTGCTGGCTACTCAAATGATCCAATTAAGGAGGCCATTTAGTCAGCAGCAGCAGAAGTCCTGTGCCTGGACGCTCCAACAGGGGCCAGACACAAGCAGAAGCAGAAGCAGCAGAAGCAGCAGCAGCACCACCTTTTGTTTTTTGGCTGCAGCAGCAGCAAGGCCCACAGGGCTGGCTAGCTGGCTAGCCAGCAAGCAGGTAGCAATGAAAGTAGGAATCTTTCTTTTTAACCCTGTAAGGGGGTGGTGCACTGTACCCGAAGATACTGCCATATCGGGTCAATGCATAGGGCGACGGAAGCAAGCTTCGAAATCGGCCCCCGTTCTCAAAAATCCATTTAATATATGGTCCCCAGATAGGGGACGTATCAGATATTAAACTGATAAGAACAGATACTACACTTGATCTTAGCCAAAAGGCCGAGAAGCGATAACCGTGAAAGGGGCGGGCCCAACAAGGTCCCCTTCATGGGCACTATCACTGCTTGCTGTCAGGGAGGCTGCCAGACAATTTTCCATGCACACTCTGGGCTGGGGGGCAGTCAACCACCAGTACACACAGCAGAACCTAAACCCATACCATTATTGCTAAGCAGCAAGACAGGGGCCCATTGCACTCCCACGGGGCCTTTTTAAATGCAATCCATAACCCGGATTTGCCAGGAACCCTTCTTACTCCTCCTACTTGCATGTGACACTGGGCTTAGGATCTGCATAGGAAACACACACACAAGCACACACCTACCTTTGTTGCCTGCAGATGCCTCCTTGGCTGTCCCCAAACGGTATCAAACCAACACCCACGGGAAGCTGTAAGCATAGAGGACATGCCTGCACCCCATTGGACTTACCTGTGTGGGTTAAATCCGGGTTATTTGACAACCTATGGCGGTGATGGTTCTGCTCAGGCAGAGCAGTGCTGATGCTCCTCATAAAGCTGTCGCTGCTGTGAAGGTTCTAGGTGACATCACAAATCCCTTTGGTTACATACACAACAAAGCTGGGTTGTTGTTGTTTACACTCTGCAAGGCCTGTGGAAGTGAGTGACATCATAGCACTGTAGTTCTGAGGGTTCAAGATGGATGCAACAATCTCCTGTTGCTTCTATGAAGGCCGTAATAGACGACATCACCAAACAGCTCCATAGTCACATACACAGCAAAGGAGAGATGTTGTTTACACCTAGTGATGTCAGTGGTATTGAGTGACATCACAGCACAGTGCTAAGGCTCCTGGGCCTGGACACAGCAGCGGCTGCAATATCTCAACGGAGAATACGTTTATATCTATGTGTGTGTGTGCGCATATATATATATATATATATATATATATATATATATATATTTCTCCGCCGAAATCACTTTTAAACCCATTTCCACCTTTTTTTCCCTTCTCTTCCTCTTACTTTTTTTTCACGTTTTTTTACGTTTTTCTCCTTTTCGCCTCTTTTCTGGGCGTATTATTCTTCTTTTTCTTCTTTTTTTTCGTCTAATGCATACCCCATCAGTGCAGCAATGCTTATTCAATACCGCCAGCAGATGGAGACACTGGGGGATAATTTTCTAAGGATTTATACTGATTTTTCCTGTCTGAATTTGTCGCACAGAAAGTTGCAGGCCAAATATGTGTGACATTTCTGCGACTTTAGCTTCTAGAGCATTTTTACAACATTATACATAGGTGCTGAATACATAAAAAGCGACTGTTCAGCGACAGACAAGTCGCATCGGCTGAAAGTAGGCCAGAATGTCAGTCCATGTTGGAGCAGGTTTAGATACAGTCTAAAGCATAGATCTCAAAGTCTGTGCACAGAATTTAGCAAGGGCCTCGCACCTTCTGATGCATCAGGTAGGTGCACAATAGCATAGCCTAACCCTCTGTACTTTGGTCTATATTGATGCGGGACATAGACAGCCAGCTGATGACCAATCCATTAGTGCAATGGATGGCTGGAAGCATTTGTCTTTGCCTTTGCAATACCACAGAAGCAATGCATGGTCAATGTACAGCAATGACACACCTGTGTGAACAGCCAGGAGACCCCCCCCCCCATGTTATGTTACATAGTTACATAGTTAGTACGGTCGAAAAAAGACATATGTCCATCACGTTCAACCAGGGAATTAAGGGGTAGGGGTGTGGCGCGATATTGGGGAAGGGATGAGATTTTATATTTCTTCATAAGCATTAATCTTATTTTGTCAATTAGGAACATTCAGCACCCACCCGCTATCAAGGCAGCTGCCTATCATGTCATGCCCTACCTGCACAGGTGTGCTGGCTACTCAAATGATCCAATTAAGGAGGCCATTTAGTCAGCAGCAGCAGAAGTCCTGTGCCTGGACGCTCCAACAGGGGCCAGACACAAGCAGAAGCAGAAGCAGCAGAAGCAGCAGCAGCACCACCTTTTGTTTTTTGGCTGCAGCAGCAGCAAGGCCCACAGGGCTGGCTAGCTGGCTAGCCAGCAAGCAGGTAGCAATGAAAGTAGGAATCTTTCTTTTTAACCCTGTAAGGGGGTGGTGCACTGTACCCGAAGATACTGCCATATCGGGTCAATGCATAGGGCGACGGAAGCAAGCTTCGAAATCGGCCCCCGTTCTCAAAAATCCATTTAATATATGGTCCCCAGATAGGGGACGTATCAGATACTACACTTGATCTTAGCCAAAAGGCCGAGAAGCGATAACCGTGAAAGGGGCGGGCCCAACAAGGTCCCCTTCATGGGCACTATCACTGCTTGCTGTCAGGGAGGCTGCCAGACAATTTTCCATGCACACTCTGGGCTGGGGGGCAGTCAACCACCAGTACACACAGCAGAACCTAAACCCATACCATTATTGCTAAGCAGCAAGACAGGGGCCCATTGCACTCCCACGGGGCCTTTTTAAATGCAATCCATAACCCGGATTTGCCAGGAACCCTTCTTACTCCTCCTACTTGCATGTGACACTGGGCTTAGGATCTGCATAGGAAACACACACACAAGCACACACCTACCTTTGTTGCCTGCAGATGCCTCCTTGGCTGTCCCCAAACGGTATCAAACCAACACCCACGGGAAGCTGTAAGCATAGAGGACATGCCTGCACCCCATTGGACTTACCTGTGTGGGTTAAATCCGGGTTATTTGACAACCTATGGCGGTGATGGTTCTGCTCAGGCAGAGCAGTGCTGATGCTCCTCATAAAGCTGTCGCTGCTGTGAAGGTTCTAGGTGACATCACAAATCCCTTTGGTTACATACACAACAAAGCTGGGTTGTTGTTGTTTACACTCTGCAAGGCCTGTGGAAGTGAGTGACATCATAGCACTGTAGTTCTGAGGGTTCAAGATGGATGCAACAATCTCCTGTTGCTTCTATGAAGGCCGTAATAGACGACATCACCAAACAGCTCCATAGTCACATACACAGCAAAGGAGAGATGTTGTTTACACCTAGTGATGTCAGTGGTATTGAGTGACATCACAGCACAGTGCTAAGGCTCCTGGGCCTGGACACAGCAGCGGCTGCAATATCTCAACGGAGAATACGTTTATATCTATGTGTGTGTGTGCGCATATATATATATATATATATATATATATATATATATATATATATATATATTTCTCCGCCGAAATCACTTTTAAACCCATTTCCACCTTTTTTTCCCTTCTCTTCCTCTTACTTTTTTTTCACGTTTTTTTACGTTTTTCTCCTTTTCGCCTCTTTTCTGGGCGTATTATTCTTCTTTTTCTTCTTTTTTTTCGTCTAATGCATACCCCATCAGTGCAGCAATGCTTATTCAATACCGCCAGCAGATGGAGACACTGGGGGATAATTTTCTAAGGATTTATACTGATTTTTCCTGTCTGAATTTGTCGCACAGAAAGTTGCAGGCCAAATATGTGTGACATTTCTGCGACTTTAGCTTCTAGAGCATTTTTACAACATTATACATAGGTGCTGAATACATAAAAAGCGACTGTTCAGCGACAGACAAGTCGCATCGGCTGAAAGTAGGCCAGAATGTCAGTCCATGTTGGAGCAGGTTTAGATACAGTCTAAAGCATAGATCTCAAAGTCTGTGCACAGAATTTAGCAAGGGCCTCGCACCTTCTGATGCATCAGGTAGGTGCACAATAGCATAGCCTAACCCTCTGTACTTTGGTCTATATTGATGCGGGACATAGACAGCCAGCTGATGACCAATCCATTAGTGCAATGGATGGCTGGAAGCATTTGTCTTTGCCTTTGCAATACCACAGAAGCAATGCATGGTCAATGTACAGCAATGACACACCTGTGTGAACAGCCAGGAGACCCCCCCCCCCATGTTATGTTACATAGTTACATAGTTAGTACGGTCGAAAAAAGACATATGTCCATCACGTTCAACCAGGGAATTAAGGGGTAGGGGTGTGGCGCGATATTGGGGAAGGGATGAGATTTTATATTTCTTCATAAGCATTAATCTTATTTTGTCAATTAGGAACATTCAGCACCCACCCGCTATCAAGGCAGCTGCCTATCATGTCATGCCCTACCTGCACAGGTGTGCTGGCTACTCAAATGATCCAATTAAGGAGGCCATTTAGTCAGCAGCAGCAGAAGTCCTGTGCCTGGACGCTCCAACAGGGGCCAGACACAAGCAGAAGCAGAAGCAGCAGAAGCAGCAGCAGCACCACCTTTTGTTTTTTGGCTGCAGCAGCAGCAAGGCCCACAGGGCTGGCTAGCTGGCTAGCCAGCAAGCAGGTAGCAATGAAAGTAGGAATCTTTCTTTTTAACCCTGTAAGGGGGTGGTGCACTGTACCCGAAGATACTGCCATATCGGGTCAATGCATAGGGCGACGGAAGCAAGCTTCGAAATCGGCCCCCGTTCTCAAAAATCCATTTAATATATGGTCCCCAGATAGGGGACGTATCAGATATTAAACTGATAAGAACAGATACTACACTTGATCTTAGCCAAAAGGCCGAGAAGCGATAACCGTGAAAGGGGCGGGCCCAACAAGGTCCCCTTCATGGGCACTATCACTGCTTGCTGTCAGGGAGGCTGCCAGACAATTTTCCATGCACACTCTGGGCTGGGGGGCAGTCAACCACCAGTACACACAGCAGAACCTAAACCCATACCATTATTGCTAAGCAGCAAGACAGGGGCCCATTGCACTCCCACGGGGCCTTTTTAAATGCAATCCATAACCCGGATTTGCCAGGAACCCTTCTTACTCCTCCTACTTGCATGTGACACTGGGCTTAGGATCTGCATAGGAAACACACACACAAGCACACACCTACCTTTGTTGCCTGCAGATGCCTCCTTGGCTGTCCCCAAACGGTATCAAACCAACACCCACGGGAAGCTGTAAGCATAGAGGACATGCCTGCACCCCATTGGACTTACCTGTGTGGGTTAAATCCGGGTTATTTGACAACCTATGGCGGTGATGGTTCTGCTCAGGCAGAGCAGTGCTGATGCTCCTCATAAAGCTGTCGCTGCTGTGAAGGTTCTAGGTGACATCACAAATCCCTTTGGTTACATACACAACAAAGCTGGGTTGTTGTTGTTTACACTCTGCAAGGCCTGTGGAAGTGAGTGACATCATAGCACTGTAGTTCTGAGGGTTCAAGATGGATGCAACAATCTCCTGTTGCTTCTATGAAGGCCGTAATAGACGACATCACCAAACAGCTCCATAGTCACATACACAGCAAAGGAGAGATGTTGTTTACACCTAGTGATGTCAGTGGTATTGAGTGACATCACAGCACAGTGCTAAGGCTCCTGGGCCTGGACACAGCAGCGGCTGCAATATCTCAACGGAGAATACGTTTATATCTATGTGTGTGTGTGCGCATATATATATATATATATATATATATATATATATATATATATATATTTCTCCGCCGAAATCACTTTTAAACCCATTTCCACCTTTTTTTCCCTTCTCTTCCTCTTACTTTTTTTTCACGTTTTTTTACGTTTTTCTCCTTTTCGCCTCTTTTCTGGGCGTATTATTCTTCTTTTTCTTCTTTTTTTTCGTCTAATGCATACCCCATCAGTGCAGCAATGCTTATTCAATACCGCCAGCAGATGGAGACACTGGGGGATAATTTTCTAAGGATTTATACTGATTTTTCCTGTCTGAATTTGTCGCACAGAAAGTTGCAGGCCAAATATGTGTGACATTTCTGCGACTTTAGCTTCTAGAGCATTTTTACAACATTATACATAGGTGCTGAATACATAAAAAGCGACTGTTCAGCGACAGACAAGTCGCATCGGCTGAAAGTAGGCCAGAATGTCAGTCCATGTTGGAGCAGGTTTAGATACAGTCTAAAGCATAGATCTCAAAGTCTGTGCACAGAATTTAGCAAGGGCCTCGCACCTTCTGATGCATCAGGTAGATGCACAATAGCATAGCCTAACCCTCTGTACTTTGGTCTATATTGATGCGGGACATAGACAGCCAGCTGATGACCAATCCATTAGTGCAATGGATGGCTGGAAGCATTTGTCTTTGCCTTTGCAATACCACAGAAGCAATGCATGGTCAATGTACAGCAATGACACACCTGTGTGAACAGCCAGGAGACCCCCCCCCCCATGTTATGTTACATAGTTACATAGTTAGTACGGTCGAAAAAAGACATATGTCCATCACGTTCAACCAGGGAATTAAGGGGTAGGGGTGTGGCGCGATATTGGGGAAGGGATGAGATTTTATATTTCTTCATAAGCATTAATCTTATTTTGTCAATTAGGAACATTCAGCACCCACCCGCTATCAAGGCAGCTGCCTATCATGTCATGCCCTACCTGCACAGGTGTGCTGGCTACTCAAATGATCCAATTAAGGAGGCCATTTAGTCAGCAGCAGCAGAAGTCCTGTGCCTGGACGCTCCAACAGGGGCCAGACACAAGCAGAAGCAGAAGCAGCAGAAGCAGCAGCAGCACCACCTTTTGTTTTTTGGCTGCAGCAGCAGCAAGGCCCACAGGGCTGGCTAGCTGGCTAGCCAGCAAGCAGGTAGCAATGAAAGTAGGAATCTTTCTTTTTAACCCTGTAAGGGGGTGGTGCACTGTACCCGAAGATACTGCCATATCGGGTCAATGCATAGGGCGACGGAAGCAAGCTTCGAAATCGGCCCCCGTTCTCAAAAATCCATTTAATATATGGTCCCCAGATAGGGGACGTATCAGATATTAAACTGATAAGAACAGATACTACACTTGATCTTAGCCAAAAGGCCGAGAAGCGATAACCGTGAAAGGGGCGGGCCCAACAAGGTCCCCTTCATGGGCACTATCACTGCTTGCTGTCAGGGAGGCTGCCAGACAATTTTCCATGCACACTCTGGGCTGGGGGGCAGTCAACCACCAGTACACATAGCAGAACCTAAACCCATACCATTATTGCTAAGCAGCAAGACAGGGGCCCATTGCACTCCCACGGGGCCTTTTTAAATGCAATCCATAACCCGGATTTGCCAGGAACCCTTCTTACTCCTCCTACTTGCATGTGACACTGGGCTTAGGATCTGCATAGGAAACACACACACAAGCACACACCTACCTTTGTTGCCTGCAGATGCCTCCTTGGCTGTCCCCAAACGGTATCAAACCAACACCCACGGGAAGCTGTAAGCATAGAGGACATGCCTGCACCCCATTGGACTTACCTGTGTGGGTTAAATCCGGGTTATTTGACAACCTATGGCGGTGATGGTTCTGCTCAGGCAGAGCAGTGCTGATGCTCCTCATAAAGCTGTCGCTGCTGTGAAGGTTCTAGGTGACATCACAAATCCCTTTGGTTACATACACAACAAAGCTGGGTTGTTGTTGTTTACACTCTGCAAGGCCTGTGGAAGTGAGTGACATCATAGCACTGTAGTTCTGAGGGTTCAAGATGGATGCAACAATCTCCTGTTGCTTCTATGAAGGCCGTAATAGACGACATCACCAAACAGCTCCATAGTCACATACACAGCAAAGGAGAGATGTTGTTTACACCTAGTGATGTCAGTGGTATTGAGTGACATCACAGCACAGTGCTAAGGCTCCTGGGCCTGGACACAGCAGCGGCTGCAATATCTCAACGGAGAATACGTTTATATCTATGTGTGTGTGTGCGCATATATATATATATATATATATATATATATATATATATATATATTTCTCCGCCGAAATCACTTTTAAACCCATTTCCACCTTTTTTTCCCTTCTCTTCCTCTTACTTTTTTTTCACGTTTTTTTACGTTTTTCTCCTTTTCGCCTCTTTTCTGGGCGTATTATTCTTCTTTTTCTTCTTTTTTTTCGTCTAATGCATACCCCATCAGTGCAGCAATGCTTATTCAATACCGCCAGCAGATGGAGACACTGGGGGATAATTTTCTAAGGATTTATACTGATTTTTCCTGTCTGAATTTGTCGCACAGAAAGTTGCAGGCCAAATATGTGTGACATTTCTGCGACTTTAGCTTCTAGAGCATTTTTACAACATTATACATAGGTGCTGAATACATAAAAAGCGACTGTTCAGCGACAGACAAGTCGCATCGGCTGAAAGTAGGCCAGAATGTCAGTCCATGTTGGAGCAGGTTTAGATACAGTCTAAAGCATAGATCTCAAAGTCTGTGCACAGAATTTAGCAAGGGCCTCGCACCTTCTGATGCATCAGGTAGGTGCACAATAGCATAGCCTAACCCTCTGTACTTTGGTCTATATTGATGCGGGACATAGACAGCCAGCTGATGACCAATCCATTAGTGCAATGGATGGCTGGAAGCATTTGTCTTTGCCTTTGCAATACCACAGAAGCAATGCATGGTCAATGTACAGCAATGACACACCTGTGTGAACAGCCAGGAGACCCCCCCCCCCCATGTTATGTTACATAGTTACATAGTTAGTACGGTCGAAAAAAGACATATGTCCATCACGTTCAACCAGGGAATTAAGGGGTAGGGGTGTGGCGCGATATTGGGGAAGGGATGAGATTTTATATTTCTTCATAAGCATTAATCTTATTTTGTCAATTAGGAACATTCAGCACCCACCCGCTATCAAGGCAGCTGCCTATCATGTCATGCCCTACCTGCACAGGTGTGCTGGCTACTCAAATGATCCAATTAAGGAGGCCATTTAGTCAGCAGCAGCAGAAGTCCTGTGCCTGGACGCTCCAACAGGGGCCAGACACAAGCAGAAGCAGAAGCAGCAGAAGCAGCAGCAGCACCACCTTTTGTTTTTTGGCTGCAGCAGCAGCAAGGCCCACAGGGCTGGCTAGCTGGCTAGCCAGCAAGCAGGTAGCAATGAAAGTAGGAATCTTTCTTTTTAACCCTGTAAGGGGGTGGTGCACTGTACCCGAAGATACTGCCATATCGGGTCAATGCATAGGGTGACGGAAGCAAGCTTCGAAATCGGCCCCCGTTCTCAAAAATCCATTTAATATATGGTCCCCAGATAGGGGACGTATCAGATATTAAACTGATAAGAACAGATACTACACTTGATCTTAGCCAAAAGGCCGAGAAGCGATAACCGTGAAAGGGGCGGGCCCAACAAGGTCCCCTTCATGGGCACTATCACTGCTTGCTGTCAGGGAGGCTGCCAGACAATTTTCCATGCACACTCTGGGCTGGGGGGCAGTCAACCACCAGTACACACAGCAGAACCTAAACCCATACCATTATTGCTAAGCAGCAAGACAGGGGCCCATTGCACTCCCACGGGGCCTTTTTAAATGCAATCCATAACCCGGATTTGCCAGGAACCCTTCTTACTCCTCCTACTTGCATGTGACACTGGGCTTAGGATCTGCATAGGAAACACACACACAAGCACACACCTACCTTTGTTGCCTGCAGATGCCTCCTTGGCTGTCCCCAAACGGTATCAAACCAACACCCACGGGAAGCTGTAAGCATAGAGGACATGCCTGCACCCCATTGGACTTACCTGTGTGGGTTAAATCCGGGTTATTTGACAACCTATGGCGGTGATGGTTCTGCTCAGGCAGAGCAGTGCTGATGCTCCTCATAAAGCTGTCGCTGCTGTGAAGGTTCTAGGTGACATCACAAATCCCTTTGGTTACATACACAACAAAGCTGGGTTGTTGTTGTTTACACTCTGCAAGGCCTGTGGAAGTGAGTGACATCATAGCACTGTAGTTCTGAGGGTTCAAGATGGATGCAACAATCTCCTGTTGCTTCTATGAAGGCCGTAATAGACAACATCACCAAACAGCTCCATAGTCACATACACAGCAAAGGAGAGATGTTGTTTACACCTAGTGATGTCAGTGGTATTGAGTGACATCACAGCACAGTGCTAAGGCTCCTGGGCCTGGACACAGCAGCGGCTGCAATATCTCAACGGAGAATACGTTTATATCTATGTGTGTGTGTGCGCATATATATATATATATATATATATATATATATATATATTTCTCCGCCGAAATCACTTTTAAACCCATTTCCACCTTTTTTTCCCTTCTCTTCCTCTTACTTTTTTTTCACGTTTTTTTACGTTTTTCTCCTTTTCGCCTCTTTTCTGGGCGTATTATTCTTCTTTTTCTTCTTTTTTTTCGTCTAATGCATACCCCATCAGTGCAGCAATGCTTATTCAATACCGCCAGCAGATGGAGACACTGGGGGATAATTTTCTAAGGATTTATACTGATTTTTCCTGTCTGAATTTGTCGCACAGAAAGTTGCAGGCCAAATATGTGTGACATTTCTGCGACTTTAGCTTCTAGAGCATTTTTACAACATTATACATAGGTGCTGAATACATAAAAAGCGACTGTTCAGCGACAGACAAGTCGCATCGGCTGAAAGTAGGCCAGAATGTCAGTCCATGTTGGAGCAGGTTTAGATACAGTCTAAAGCATAGATCTCAAAGTCTGTGCACAGAATTTAGCAAGGGCCTCGCACCTTCTGATGCATCAGGTAGGTGCACAATAGCATAGCCTAACCCTCTGTACTTTGGTCTATATTGATGCGGGACATAGACAGCCAGCTGATGACCAATCCATTAGTGCAATGGATGGCTGGAAGCATTTGTCTTTGCCTTTGCAATACCACAGAAGCAATGCATGGTCAATGTACAGCAATGACACACCTGTGTGAACAGCCAGGAGACCCCCCCCCCCATGTTATGTTACATAGTTACATAGTTAGTACGGTCGAAAAAAGACAACCAGGGAATTAAGGGGTAGGGGTGTGGCGCGATATTGGGGAAGGGATGAGATTTTATATTTCTTCATAAGCATTAATCTTATTTTGTCAATTAGGAACATTCAGCACCCACCCGCTATCAAGGCAGCTGCCTATCATGTCATGCCCTACCTGCACAGGTGTGCTGGCTACTCAAATGATCCAATTAAGGAGGCCATTTAGTCAGCAGCAGCAGAAGTCCTGTGCCTGGACGCTCCAACAGGGGCCAGACACAAGCAGAAGCAGAAGCAGCAGAAGCAGCAGCAGCACCACCTTTTGTTTTTTGGCTGCAGCAGCAGCAAGGCCCACAGGGCTGGCTAGCTGGCTAGCCAGCAAGCAGGTAGCAATGAAAGTAGGAATCTTTCTTTTTAACCCTGTAAGGGGGTGGTGCACTGTACCCGAAGATACTGCCATATCGGGTCAATGCATAGGGCGACGGAAGCAAGCTTCGAAATCGGCCCCCGTTCTCAAAAATCCATTTAATATATGGTCCCCAGATAGGGGACGTATCAGATATTAAACTGATAAGAACAGATACTACACTTGATCTTAGCCAAAAGGCCGAGAAGCGATAACCGTGAAAGGGGCGGGCCCAACAAGGTCCCCTTCATGGGCACTATCACTGCTTGCTGTCAGGGAGGCTGCCAGACAATTTTCCATGCACACTCTGGGCTGGGGGGCAGTCAACCACCAGTACACACAGCAGAACCTAAACCCATACCATTATTGCTAAGCAGCAAGACAGGGGCCCATTGCACTCCCACGGGGCCTTTTTAAATGCAATCCATAACCCGGATTTGCCAGGAACCCTTCTTACTCCTCCTACTTGCATGTGACACTGGGCTTAGGATCTGCATAGGAAACACACACACAAGCACACACCTACCTTTGTTGCCTGCAGATGCCTCCTTGGCTGTCCCCAAACGGTATCAAACCAACACCCACGGGAAGCTGTAAGCATAGAGGACATGCCTGCACCCCATTGGACTTACCTGTGTGGGTTAAATCCGGGTTATTTGACAACCTATGGCGGTGATGGTTCTGCTCAGGCAGAGCAGTGCTGATGCTCCTCATAAAGCTGTCGCTGCTGTGAAGGTTCTAGGTGACATCACAAATCCCTTTGGTTACATACACAACAAAGCTGGGTTGTTGTTGTTTACACTCTGCAAGGCCTGTGGAAGTGAGTGACATCATAGCACTGTAGTTCTGAGGGTTCAAGATGGATGCAACAATCTCCTGTTGCTTCTATGAAGGCCGTAATAGACGACATCACCAAACAGCTCCATAGTCACATACACAGCAAAGGAGAGATGTTGTTTACACCTAGTGATGTCAGTGGTATTGAGTGACATCACAGCACAGTGCTAAGGCTCCTGGGCCTGGACACAGCAGCGGCTGCAATATCTCAACGGAGAATACGTTTATATCTATGTGTGTGTGTGCGCATATATATATATATATATATATATATATATATATATATATATATATATTTCTCCGCCGAAATCACTTTTAAACCCATTTCCACCTTTTTTTCCCTTCTCTTCCTCTTACTTTTTTTTCACGTTTTTTTACGTTTTTCTCCTTTTCGCCTCTTTTCTGGGCGTATTATTCTTCTTTTTCTTCTTTTTTTTCGTCTAATGCATACCCCATCAGTGCAGCAATGCTTATTCAATACCGCCAGCAGATGGAGACACTGGGGGATAATTTTCTAAGGATTTATACTGATTTTTCCTGTCTGAATTTGTCGCACAGAAAGTTGCAGGCCAAATATGTGTGACATTTCTGCGACTTTAGCTTCTAGAGCATTTTTACAACATTATACATAGGTGCTGAATACATAAAAAGCGACTGTTCAGCGACAGACAAGTCGCATCGGCTGAAAGTAGGCCAGAATGTCAGTCCATGTTGGAGCAGGTTTAGATACAGTCTAAAGCATAGATCTCAAAGTCTGTGCACAGAATTTAGCAAGGGCCTCGCACCTTCTGATGCATCAGGTAGGTGCACAATAGCATAGCCTAACCCTCTGTACTTTGGTCTATATTGATGCGGGACATAGACAGCCAGCTGATGACCAATCCATTAGTGCAATGGATGGCTGGAAGCATTTGTCTTTGCCTTTGCAATACCACAGAAGCAATGCATGGTCAATGTACAGCAATGACACACCTGTGTGAACAGCCAGGAGACCCCCCCCCCCATGTTATGTTACATAGTTACATAGTTAGTACGGTCGAAAAAAGACATATGTCCATCACGTTCAACCAGGGAATTAAGGGGTAGGGGTGTGGCGCGATATTGGGGAAGGGATGAGATTTTATATTTCTTCATAAGCATTAATCTTATTTTGTCAATTAGGAACATTCAGCACCCACCCGCTATCAAGGCAGCTGCCTATCATGTCATGCCCTACCTGCACAGGTGTGCTGGCTACTCAAATGATCCAATTAAGGAGGCCATTTAGTCAGCAGCAGCAGAAGTCCTGTGCCTGGACGCTCCAACAGGGGCCAGACACAAGCAGAAGCAGAAGCAGCAGAAGCAGCAGCAGCACCACCTTTTGTTTTTTGGCTGCAGCAGCAGCAAGGCCCACAGGGCTGGCTAGCTGGCTAGCCAGCAAGCAGGTAGCAATGAAAGTAGGAATCTTTCTTTTTAACCCTGTAAGGGGGTGGTGCACTGTACCCGAAGATACTGCCATATCGGGTCAATGCATAGGGCGACGGAAGCAAGCTTCGAAATCGGCCCCCGTTCTCAAAAATCCATTTAATATATGGTCCCCAGATAGGGGACGTATCAGATATTAAACTGATAAGAACAGATACTACACTTGATCTTAGCCAAAAGGCCGAGAAGCGATAACCGTGAAAGGGGCGGGCCCAACAAGGTCCCCTTCATGGGCACTATCACTGCTTGCTGTCAGGGAGGCTGCCAGACAATTTTCCATGCACACTCTGGGCTGGGGGGCAGTCAACCACCAGTACACACAGCAGAACCTAAACCCATACCATTATTGCTAAGCAGCAAGACAGGGGCCCATTGCACTCCCACGGGGCCTTTTTAAATGCAATCCATAACCCGGATTTGCCAGGAACCCTTCTTACTCCTCCTACTTGCATGTGACACTGGGCTTAGGATCTGCATAGGAAACACACACACAAGCACACACCTACCTTTGTTGCCTGCAGATGCCTCCTTGGCTGTCCCCAAACGGTATCAAACCAACACCCACGGGAAGCTGTAAGCATAGAGGACATGCCTGCACCCCATTGGACTTACCTGTGTGGGTTAAATCCGGGTTATTTGACAACCTATGGCGGTGATGGTTCTGCTCAGGCAGAGCAGTGCTGATGCTCCTCATAAAGCTGTCGCTGCTGTGAAGGTTCTAGGTGACATCACAAATCCCTTTGGTTACATACACAACAAAGCTGGGTTGTTGTTGTTTACACTCTGCAAGGCCTGTGGAAGTGAGTGACATCATAGCACTGTAGTTCTGAGGGTTCAAGATGGATGCAACAATCTCCTGTTGCTTCTATGAAGGCCGTAATAGACGACATCACCAAACAGCTCCATAGTCACATACACAGCAAAGGAGAGATGTTGTTTACACCTAGTGATGTCAGTGGTATTGAGTGACATCACAGCACAGTGCTAAGGCTCCTGGGCCTGGACACAGCAGCGGCTGCAATATCTCAACGGAGAATACGTTTATATCTATGTGTGTGTGTGCGCATATATATATATATATATATATATATATATATATATATATATATATATTTCTCCGCCGAAATCACTTTTAAACCCATTTCCACCTTTTTTTCCCTTCTCTTCCTCTTACTTTTTTTTCACGTTTTTTTACGTTTTTCTCCTTTTCGCCTCTTTTCTGGGCGTATTATTCTTCTTTTTCTTCTTTTTTTTCGTCTAATGCATACCCCATCAGTGCAGCAATGCTTATTCAATACCGCCAGCAGATGGAGACACTGGGGGATAATTTTCTAAGGATTTATACTGATTTTTCCTGTCTGAATTTGTCGCACAGAAAGTTGCAGGCCAAATATGTGTGACATTTCTGCGACTTTAGCTTCTAGAGCATTTTTACAACATTATACATAGGTGCTGAATACATAAAAAGCGACTGTTCAGCGACAGACAAGTCGCATCGGCTGAAAGTAGGCCAGAATGTCAGTCCATGTTGGAGCAGGTTTAGATACAGTCTAAAGCATAGATCTCAAAGTCTGTGCACAGAATTTAGCAAGGGCCTCGCACCTTCTGATGCATCAGGTAGGTGCACAATAGCATAGCCTAACCCTCTGTACTTTGGTCTATATTGATGCGGGACATAGACAGCCAGCTGATGACCAATCCATTAGTGCAATGGATGGCTGGAAGCATTTGTCTTTGCCTTTGCAATACCACAGAAGCAATGCATGGTCAATGTACAGCAATGACACACCTGTGTGAACAGCCAGGAGACCCCCCCCCCCATGTTATGTTACATAGTTACATAGTTAGTACGGTCGAAAAAAGACATATGTCCATCACGTTCAACCAGGGAATTAAGGGGTAGGGGTGTGGCGCGATATTGAGGAAGGGATGAGATTTTATATTTCTTCATAAGCATTAATCTTATTTTGTCAATTAGGAACATTCAGCACCCACCCGCTATCAAGGCAGCTGCCTATCATGTCATGCCCTACCTGCACAGGTGTGCTGGCTACTCAAATGATCCAATTAAGGAGGCCATTTAGTCAGCAGCAGCAGAAGTCCTGTGCCTGGACGCTCCAACAGGGGCCAGACACAAGCAGAAGCAGAAGCAGCAGCAGCACCACCTTTTGTTTTTTGGCTGCAGCAGCAGCAAGGCCCACAGGGCTGGCTAGCTGGCTAGCCAGCAAGCAGGTAGCAATGAAAGTAGGAATCTTTCTTTTTAACCCTGTAAGGGGGTGGTGCACTGTACCCGAAGATACTGCCATATCGGGTCAATGCATAGGGCGACGGAAGCAAGCTTCGAAATCGGCCCCCGTTCTCAAAAATCCATTTAATATATGGTCCCCAGATAGGGGACGTATCAGATATTAAACTGATAAGAACAGATACTACACTTGATCTTAGCCAAAAGGCCGAGAAGCGATAACCGTGAAAGGGGCGGGCCCAACAAGGTCCCCTTCATGGGCACTATCACTGCTTGCTGTCAGGGAGGCTGCCAGACAATTTTCCATGCACACTCTGGGCTGGGGGGCAGTCAACCACCAGTACACACAGCAGAACCTAAACCCATACCATTATTGCTAAGCAGCAAGACAGGGGCCCATTGAACTCCCACGGGGCCTTTTTAAATGCAATCCATAACCCGGATTTGCCAGGAACCCTTCTTACTCCTCCTACTTGCATGTGACACTGGGCTTAGGATCTGCATAGGAAACACACACACAAGCACACACCTACCTTTGTTGCCTGCAGATGCCTCCTTGGCTGTCCCCAAACGGTATCAAACCAACACCCACGGGAAGCTGTAAGCATAGAGGACATGCCTGTACCCCATTGGACTTACCTGTGTGGGTTAAATCCGGGTTATTTGACAACCTATGGCGGTGATGGTTCTGCTCAGGCAGAGCAGTGCTGATGCTCCTCATAAAGCTGTCGCTGCTGTGAAGGTTCTAGGTGACATCACAAATCCCTTTGGTTACATACACAACAAAGCTGGGTTGTTGTTGTTTACACTCTGCAAGGCCTGTGGAAGTGAGTGACATCATAGCACTGTAGTTCTGAGGGTTCAAGATGGATGCAACAATCTCCTGTTGCTTCTATGAAGGCCGTAATAGACGACATCACCAAACAGCTCCATAGTCACATACACAGCAAAGGAGAGATGTTGTTTACACCTAGTGATGTCAGTGGTATTGAGTGACATCACAGCACAGTGCTAAGGCTCCTGGGCCTGGACACAGCAGCGGCTGCAATATCTCAACGGAGAATACGTTTATATCTATGTGTGTGTGTGCGCATATATATATATATATATATATATATATATATATATATATATATATATTTCTCCGCCGAAATCACTTTTAAACCCATTTCCACCTTTTTTTCCCTTCTCTTCCTCTTACTTTTTTTTCACGTTTTTTTACGTTTTTCTCCTTTTCGCCTCTTTTCTGGGCGTATTATTCTTCTTTTTCTTCTTTTTTTTCGTCTAATGCATACCCCATCAGTGCAGCAATGCTTATTCAATACCGCCAGCAGATGGAGACACTGGGGGATAATTTTCTAAGGATTTATACTGATTTTTCCTGTCTGAATTTGTCGCACAGAAAGTTGCAGGCCAAATATGTGTGACATTTCTGCGACTTTAGCTTCTAGAGCATTTTTACAACATTATACATAGGTGCTGAATACATAAAAAGCGACTGTTCAGCGACAGACAAGTCGCATCGGCTGAAAGTAGGCCAGAATGTCAGTCCATGTTGGAGCAGGTTTAGATACAGTCTAAAGCATAGATCTCAAAGTCTGTGCACAGAATTTAGCAAGGGCCTCGCACCTTCTGATGCATCAGGTAGGTGCACAATAGCATAGCCTAACCCTCTGTACTTTGGTCTATATTGATGCGGGACATAGACAGCCAGCTGATGACCAATCCATTAGTGCAATGGATGGCTGGAAGCATTTGTCTTTGCCTTTGCAATACCACAGAAGCAATGCATGGTCAATGTACAGCAATGACACACCTGTGTGAACAGCCAGGAGACCCCCCCCATGTTATGTTACATAGTTACATAGTTAGTACGGTCGAAAAAAGACATATGTCCATCACGTTCAACCAGGGAATTAAGGGGTAGGGGTGTGGCGCGATATTGGGGAAGGGATGAGATTTTATATTTCTTCATAAGCATTAATCTTATTTTGTCAATTAGGAACATTCAGCACCCACCCGCTATCAAGGCAGCTGCCTATCATGTCATGCCCTACCTGCACAGGTGTGCTGGCTACTCAAATGATCCAATTAAGGAGGCCATTTAGTCAGCAGCAGCAGAAGTCCTGTGCCTGGACGCTCCAACAGGGGCCAGACACAAGCAGAAGCAGAAGCAGCAGAAGCAGCAGCAGCACCACCTTTTGTTTTTTGGCTGCAGCAGCAGCAAGGCCCACAGGGCTGGCTAGCTGGCTAGCCAGCAAGCAGGTAGCAATGAAAGTAGGAATCTTTCTTTTTAACCCTGTAAGGGGGTGGTGCACTGTACCCGAAGATACTGCCATATCGGGTCAATGCATAGGGCGACGGAAGCAAGCTTCGAAATCGGCCCCCGTTCTCAAAAATCCATTTAATATATGGTCCCCAGATAGGGGACGTATCAGATATTAAACTGATAAGAACAGATACTACACTTGATCTTAGCCAAAAGGCCGAGAAGCGATAACCGTGAAAGGGGCGGGCCCAACAAGGTCCCCTTCATGGGCACTATCACTGCTTGCTGTCAGGGAGGCTGCCAGACAATTTTCCATGCACACTCTGGGCTGGGGGGCAGTCAACCACCAGTACACACAGCAGAACCTAAACCCATACCATTATTGCTAAGCAGCAAGACAGGGGCCCATTGCACTCCCACGGGGCCTTTTTAAATGCAATCCATAACCCGGATTTGCCAGGAACCCTTCTTACTCCTCCTACTTGCATGTGACACTGGGCTTAGGATCTGCATAGGAAACACACACACAAGCACACACCTACCTTTGTTGCCTGCAGATGCCTCCTTGGCTGTCCCCAAACGGTATCAAACCAACACCCACGGGAAGCTGTAAGCATAGAGGACATGCCTGCACCCCATTGGACTTACCTGTGTGGGTTAAATCCGGGTTATTTGACAACCTATGGCGGTGATGGTTCTGCTCAGGCAGAGCAGTGCTGATGCTCCTCATAAAGCTGTCGCTGCTGTGAAGGTTCTAGGTGACATCACAAATCCCTTTGGTTACATACACAACAAAGCTGGGTTGTTGTTGTTTACACTCTGCAAGGCCTGTGGAAGTGAGTGACATCATAGCACTGTAGTTCTGAGGGTTCAAGATGGATGCAACAATCTCCTGTTGCTTCTATGAAGGCCGTAATAGACGACATCACCAAACAGCTCCATAGTCACATACACAGCAAAGGAGAGATGTTGTTTACACCTAGTGATGTCAGTGGTATTGAGTGACATCACAGCACAGTGCTAAGGCTCCTGGGCCTGGACACAGCAGCGGCTGCAATATCTCAACGGAGAATACGTTTATATCTATGTGTGTGTGTGCGCATATATATATATATATATATATATATATATATATATATATATATTTCTCCGCCGAAATCACTTTTAAACCCATTTCCACCTTTTTTTCCCTTCTCTTCCTCTTACTTTTTTTTCACGTTTTTTTACGTTTTTCTCCTTTTCGCCTCTTTTCTGGGCGTATTATTCTTCTTTTTCTTCTTTTTTTTTCGTCTAATGCATACCCCATCAGTGCAGCAATGCTTATTCAATACCGCCAGCAGATGGAGACACTGGGGGATAATTTTCTAAGGATTTATACTGATTTTTCCTGTCTGAATTTGTCGCACAGAAAGTTGCAGGCCAAATATGTGTGACATTTCTGCGACTTTAGCTTCTAGAGCATTTTTACAACATTATACATAGGTGCTGAATACATAAAAAGCGACTGTTCAGCGACAGACAAGTCGCATCGGCTGAAAGTAGGCCAGAATGTCAGTCCATGTTGGAGCAGGTTTAGATACAGTCTAAAGCATAGATCTCAAAGTCTGTGCACAGAATTTAGCAAGGGCCTCGCACCTTCTGATGCATCAGGTAGGTGCACAATAGCATAGCCTAACCCTCTGTACTTTGGTCTATATTGATGCGGGACATAGACAGCCAGCTGATGACCAATCCATTAGTGCAATGGATGGCTGGAAGCATTTGTCTTTGCCTTTGCAATACCACAGAAGCAATGCATGGTCAATGTACAGCAATGACACACCTGTGTGAACAGCCAGGAGACCCCCCCCCCCATGTTATGTTACATAGTTACATAGTTAGTACGGTCGAAAAAAGACATATGTCCATCACGTTCAACCAGGGAATTAAGGGGTAGGGGTGTGGCGCGATATTGGGGAAGGGATGAGATTTTATATTTCTTCATAAGCATTAATCTTATTTTGTCAATTAGGAACATTCAGCACCCACCCGCTATCAAGGCAGCTGCCTATCATGTCATGCCCTACCTGCACAGGTGTGCTGGCTACTCAAATGATCCAATTAAGGAGGCCATTTAGTCAGCAGCAGCAGAAGTCCTGTGCCTGGACGCTCCAACAGGGGCCAGACACAAGCAGAAGCAGAAGCAGCAGAAGCAGCAGCATCACCACCTTTTGTTTTTTGGCTGCAGCAGCAGCAAGGCCCACAGGGCTGGCTAGCTGGCTAGCCAGCAAGCAGGTAGCAATGAAAGTAGGAATCTTTCTTTTTAACCCTGTAAGGGGGTGGTGCACTGTACCCGAAGATACTGCCATATCGGGTCAATGCATAGGGCGACGGAAGCAAGCTTCGAAATCGGCCCCCGTTCTCAAAAATCCATTTAATATATGGTCCCCAGATAGGGGACGTATCAGATATTAAACTGATAAGAACAGATACTACACTTGATCTTAGCCAAAAGGCCGAGAAGCGATAACCGTGAAAGGGGCGGGCCCAACAAGGTCCCCTTCATGGGCACTATCACTGCTTGCTGTCAGGGAGGCTGCCAGACAATTTTCCATGCACACTCTGGGCTGGGGGGCAGTCAACCACCAGTACACACAGCAGAACCTAAACCCATACCATTATTGCTAAGCAGCAAGACAGGGGCCCATTGCACTCCCACGGGGCCTTTTTAAATGCAATCCATAACCCGGATTTGCCAGGAACCCTTCTTACTCCTCCTACTTGCATGTGACACTGGGCTTAGGATCTGCATAGGAAACACACACACAAGCACACACCTACCTTTGTTGCCTGCAGATGCCTCCTTGGCTGTCCCCAAACGGTATCAAACCAACACCCACGGGAAGCTGTAAGCATAGAGGACATGCCTGCACCCCATTGGACTTACCTGTGTGGGTTAAATCCGGGTTATTTGACAACCTATGGCGGTGATGGTTCTGCTCAGGCAGAGCAGTGCTGATGCTCCTCATAAAGCTGTCGCTGCTGTGAAGGTTCTAGGTGACATCACAAATCCCTTTGGTTACATACACAACAAAGCTGGGTTGTTGTTGTTTACACTCTGCAAGGCCTGTGGAAGTGAGTGACATCATAGCACTGTAGTTCTGAGGGTTCAAGATGGATGCAACAATCTCCTGTTGCTTCTATGAAGGCCGTAATAGACGACATCACCAAACAGCTCCATAGTCACATACACAGCAAAGGAGAGATGTTGTTTACACCTAGTGATGTCAGTGGTATTGAGTGACATCACAGCACAGTGCTAAGGCTCCTGGGCCTGGACACAGCAGCGGCTGCAATATCTCAACGGAGAATACGTTTATATCTATGTGTGTGTGTGCGCATATATATATATATATATATATATATATATATATATATATATATATTTCTCCGCCGAAATCACTTTTAAACCCATTTCCACCTTTTTTTCCCTTCTCTTCCTCTTACTTTTTTTTCACGTTTTTTTACGTTTTTCTCCTTTTCGCCTCTTTTCTGGGCGTATTATTCTTCTTTTTCTTCTTTTTTTTTCGTCTAATGCATACCCCATCAGTGCAGCAATGCTTATTCAATACCGCCAGCAGATGGAGACACTGGGGGATAATTTTCTAAGGATTTATACTGATTTTTCCTGTCTGAATTTGTCGCACAGAAAGTTGCAGGCCAAATATGTGTGACATTTCTGCGACTTTAGCTTCTAGAGCATTTTTACAACATTATACATAGGTGCTGAATACATAAAAAGCGACTGTTCAGCGACAGACAAGTCGCATCGGCTGAAAGTAGGCCAGAATGTCAGTCCATGTTGGAGCAGGTTTAGATACAGTCTAAAGCATAGATCTCAAAGTCTGTGCACAGAATTTAGCAAGGGCCTCGCACCTTCTGATGCATCAGGTAGGTGCACAATAGCATAGCCTAACCCTCTGTACTTTGGTCTATATTGATGCGGGACATAGACAGCCAGCTGATGACCAATCCATTAGTGCAATGGATGGCTGGAAGCATTTGTCTTTGCCTTTGCAATACCACAGAAGCAATGCATGGTCAATGTACAGCAATGACACACCTGTGTGAACAGCCAGGAGACCCCCCCCCCCATGTTATGTTACATAGTTACATAGTTAGTACGGTCGAAAAAAGACATATGTCCATCACGTTCAACCAGGGAATTAAGGGGTAGGGGTGTGGCGCGATATTGGGGAAGGGATGAGATTTTATATTTCTTCATAAGCATTAATCTTATTTTGTCAATTAGGAACATTCAGCACCCACCCGCTATCAAGGCAGCTGCCTATCATGTCATGCCCTACCTGCACAGGTGTGCTGGCTACTCAAATGATCCAATTAAGGAGGCCATTTAGTCAGCAGCAGCAGAAGTCCTGTGCCTGGACGCTCCAACAGGGGCCAGACACAAGCAGAAGCAGAAGCAGCAGAAGCAGCAGCAGCACCACCTTTTGTTTTTTGGCTGCAGCAGCAGCAAGGCCCACAGGGCTGGCTAGCTGGCTAGCCAGCAAGCAGGTAGCAATGAAAGTAGGAATCTTTCTTTTTAACCCTGTAAGGGGGTGGTGCACTGTACCCGAAGATACTGCCATATCGGGTCAATGCATAGGGCGACGGAAGCAAGCTTCGAAATCGGCCCCCGTTCTCAAAAATCCATTTAATATATGGTCCCCAGATAGGGGACGTATCAGATATTAAACTGATAAGAACAGATACTACACTTGATCTTAGCCAAAAGGCCGAGAAGCGATAACCGTGAAAGGGGCGGGCCCAACAAGGTCCCCTTCATGGGCACTATCACTGCTTGCTGTCAGGGAGGCTGCCAGACAATTTTCCATGCACACTCTGGGCTGGGGGGCAGTCAACCACCAGTACACACAGCAGAACCTAAACCCATACCATTATTGCTAAGCAGCAAGACAGGGGCCCATTGCACTCCCACGGGGCCTTTTTAAATGCAATCCATAACCCGGATTTGCCAGGAACCCTTCTTACTCCTCCTACTTGCATGTGACACTGGGCTTAGGATCTGCATAGGAAACACACACACAAGCACACACCTACCTTTGTTGCCTGCAGATGCCTCCTTGGCTGTCCCCAAACGGTATCAAACCAACACCCACGGGAAGCTGTAAGCATAGAGGACATGCCTGCACCCCATTGGACTTACCTGTGTGGGTTAAATCCGGGTTATTTGACAACCTATGGCGGTGATGGTTCTGCTCAGGCAGAGCAGTGCTGATGCTCCTCATAAAGCTGTCGCTGCTGTGAAGGTTCTAGGTGACATCACAAATCCCTTTGGTTACATACACAACAAAGCTGGGTTGTTGTTGTTTACACTCTGCAAGGCCTGTGGAAGTGAGTGACATCATAGCACTGTAGTTCTGAGGGTTCAAGATGGATGCAACAATCTCCTGTTGCTTCTATGAAGGCCGTAATAGACGACATCACCAAACAGCTCCATAGTCACATACACAGCAAAGGAGAGATGTTGTTTACACCTAGTGATGTCAGTGGTATTGAGTGACATCACAGCACAGTGCTAAGGCTCCTGGGCCTGGACACAGCAGCGGCTGCAATATCTCAACGGAGAATACGTTTATATCTATGTGTGTGTGTGCGCATATATATATATATATATATATATATATATATATATATATATATATATATTTCTCCGCCGAAATCACTTTTAAACCCATTTCCACCTTTTTTTCCCTTCTCTTCCTCTTACTTTTTTTTCACGTTTTTTTACGTTTTTCTCCTTTTCGCCTCTTTTCTGGGCGTATTATTCTTCTTTTTCTTCTTTTTTTTCGTCTAATGCATACCCCATCAGTGCAGCAATGCTTATTCAATACCGCCAGCAGATGGAGACACTGGGGGATAATTTTCTAAGGATTTATACTGATTTTTCCTGTCTGAATTTGTCGCACAGAAAGTTGCAGGCCAAATATGTGTGACATTTCTGCGACTTTAGCTTCTAGAGCATTTTTACAACATTATACATAGGTGCTGAATACATAAAAAGCGACTGTTCAGCGACAGACAAGTCGCATCGGCTGAAAGTAGGCCAGAATGTCAGTCCATGTTGGAGCAGGTTTAGATACAGTCTAAAGCATAGATCTCAAAGTCTGTGCACAGAATTTAGCAAGGGCCTCGCACCTTCTGATGCATCAGGTAGGTGCACAATAGCATAGCCTAACCCTCTGTACTTTGGTCTATATTGATGCGGGACATAGACAGCCAGCTGATGACCAATCCATTAGTGCAATGGATGGCTGGAAGCATTTGTCTTTGCCTTTGCAATACCACAGAAGCAATGCATGGTCAATGTACAGCAATGACACACCTGTGTGAACAGCCAGGAGACCCCCCCCCCCCCATGTTATGTTACATAGTTACATAGTTAGTACGGTCGAAAAAATACATATGTCCATCACGTTCAACCAGGGAATTAAGGGGTAGGGGTGTGGCGCGATATTGGGGAAGGGATGAGATTTTATATTTCTTCATAAGCATTAATCTTATTTTGTCAATTAGGAACATTCAGCACCCACCCGCTATCAAGGCAGCTGCCTATCATGTCATGCCCTACCTGCACAGGTGTGCTGGCTACTCAAATGATCCAATTAAGGAGGCCATTTAGTCAGCAGCAGCAGAAGTCCTGTGCCTGGACGCTCCAACAGGGGCCAGACACAAGCAGAAGCAGAAGCAGCAGAAGCAGCAGCAGCACCACCTTTTGTTTTTTGGCTGCAGCAGCAGCAAGGCCCACAGGGCTGGCTAGCTGGCTAGCCAGCAAGCAGGTAGCAATGAAAGTAGGAATCTTTCTTTTTAACCCTGTAAGGGGGTGGTGCACTGTACCCGAAGATACTGCCATATCGGGTCAATGCATAGGGCGACGGAAGCAAGCTTCGAAATCGGCCCCCGTTCTCAAAAATCCATTTAATATATGGTCCCCAGATAGGGGACGTATCAGATATTAAACTGATAAGAACAGATACTACACTTGATCTTAGCCAAAAGGCCGAGAAGCGATAACCGTGAAAGGGGCGGGCCCAACAAGGTCCCCTTCATGGGCACTATCACTGCTTGCTGTCAGGGAGGCTGCCAGACAATTTTCCATGCACACTCTGGGCTGGGGGGCAGTCAACCACCAGTACACACAGCAGAACCTAAACCCATACCATTATTGCTAAGCAGCAAGACAGGGGCCCATTGCACTCCCACGGGGCCTTTTTAAATGCAATCCATAACCCGGATTTGCCAGGAACCCTTCTTACTCCTCCTACTTGCATGTGACACTGGGCTTAGGATCTGCATAGGAAACACACACACAAGCACACACCTACCTTTGTTGCCTGCAGATGCCTCCTTGGCTGTCCCCAAACGGTATCAAACCAACACCCACGGGAAGCTGTAAGCATAGAGGACATGCCTGCACCCCATTGGACTTACCTGTGTGGGTTAAATCCGGGTTATTTGACAACCTATGGCGGTGATGGTTCTGCTCAGGCAGAGCAGTGCTGATGCTCCTCATAAAGCTGTCGCTGCTGTGAAGGTTCTAGGTGACATCACAAATCCCTTTGGTTACATACACAACAAAGCTGGGTTGTTGTTGTTTACACTCTGCAAGGCCTGTGGAAGTGAGTGACATCATAGCACTGTAGTTCTGAGGGTTCAAGATGGATGCAACAATCTCCTGTTGCTTCTATGAAGGCCGTAATAGACGACATCACCAAACAGCTCCATAGTCACATACACAGCAAAGGAGAGATGTTGTTTACACCTAGTGATGTCAGTGGTATTGAGTGACATCACAGCACAGTGCTAAGGCTCCTGGGCCTGGACACAGCAGCGGCTGCAATATCTCAACGGAGAATACGTTTATATCTATGTGTGTGTGTGCGCATATATATATATATATATATATATATATATATATATATATATATATTTCTCCGCCGAAATCACTTTTAAACCCATTTCCACCTTTTTTTCCCTTCTCTTCCTCTTACTTTTTTTTCACGTTTTTTTACGTTTTTCTCCTTTTCGCCTCTTTTCTGGGCGTATTATTCTTCTTTTTCTTCTTTTTTTTCGTCTAATGCATACCCCATCAGTGCAGCAATGCTTATTCAATACCGCCAGCAGATGGAGACACTGGGGGATAATTTTCTAAGGATTTATACTGATTTTTCCTGTCTGAATTTGTCGCACAGAAAGTTGCAGGCCAAATATGTGTGACATTTCTGCGACTTTAGCTTCTAGAGCATTTTTACAACATTATACATAGGTGCTGAATACATAAAAAGCGACTGTTCAGCGACAGACAAGTCGCATCGGCTGAAAGTAGGCCAGAATGTCAGTCCATGTTGGAGCAGGTTTAGATACAGTCTAAAGCATAGATCTCAAAGTCTGTGCACAGAATTTAGCAAGGGCCTCGCACCTTCTGATGCATCAGGTAGGTGCACAATAGCATAGCCTAACCCTCTGTACTTTGGTCTATATTGATGCGGGACATAGACAGCCAGCTGATGACCAATCCATTAGTGCAATGGATGGCTGGAAGCATTTGTCTTTGCCTTTGCAATACCACAGAAGCAATGCATGGTCAATGTACAGCAATGACACACCTGTGTGAACAGCCAGGAGACCCCCCCCCCCATGTTATGTTACATAGTTACATAGTTAGTACGGTCGAAAAAAGACATATGTCCATCACGTTCAACCAGGGAATTAAGGGGTAGGGGTGTGGCGCGATATTGGGGAAGGGATGAGATTTTATATTTCTTCATAAGCATTAATCTTATTTTGTCAATTAGGAACATTCAGCACCCACCCGCTATCAAGGCAGCTGCCTATCATGTCATGCCCTACCTGCACAGGTGTGCTGGCTACTCAAATGATCCAATTAAGGAGGCCATTTAGTCAGCAGCAGCAGAAGTCCTGTGCCTGGACGCTCCAACAGGGGCCAGACACAAGCAGAAGCAGAAGCAGCAGAAGCAGCAGCAGCACCACCTTTTGTTTTTTGGCTGCAGCAGCAGCAAGGCCCACAGGGCTGGCTAGCTGGCTAGCCAGCAAGCAGGTAGCAATGAAAGTAGGAATCTTTCTTTTTAACCCTGTAAGGGGGTGGTGCACTGTACCCGAAGATACTGCCATATCGGGTCAATGCATAGGGCGACGGAAGCAAGCTTCGAAATCGGCCCCCGTTCTCAAAAATCCATTTAATATATGGTCCCCAGATAGGGGACGTATCAGATATTAAACTGATAAGAACAGATACTACACTTGATCTTAGCCAAAAGGCCGAGAAGCGATAACCGTGAAAGGGGCGGGCCCAACAAGGTCCCCTTCATGGGCACTATCACTGCTTGCTGTCAGGGAGGCTGCCAGACAATTTTCCATGCACACTCTGGGCTGGGGGGCAGTCAACCACCAGTACACACAGCAGAACCTAAACCCATACCATTATTGCTAAGCAGCAAGACAGGGGCCCATTGCACTCCCACGGGGCCTTTTTAAATGCAATCCATAACCCGGATTTGCCAGGAACCCTTCTTACTCCTCCTACTTGCATGTGACACTGGGCTTAGGATCTGCATAGGAAACACACACACAAGCACACACCTACCTTTGTTGCCTGCAGATGCCTCCTTGGCTGTCCCCAAACGGTATCAAACCAACACCCACGGGAAGCTGTAAGCATAGAGGACATGCCTGCACCCCATTGGACTTACCTGTGTGGGTTAAATCCGGGTTATTTGACAACCTATGGCGGTGATGGTTCTGCTCAGGCAGAGCAGTGCTGATGCTCCTCATAAAGCTGTCGCTGCTGTGAAGGTTCTAGGTGACATCACAAATCCCTTTGGTTACATACACAACAAAGCTGGGTTGTTGTTGTTTACACTCTGCAAGGCCTGTGGAAGTGAGTGACATCATAGCACTGTAGTTCTGAGGGTTCAAGATGGATGCAACAATCTCCTGTTGCTTCTATGAAGGCCGTAATAGACGACATCACCAAACAGCTCCATAGTCACATACACAGCAAAGGAGAGATGTTGTTTACACCTAGTGATGTCAGTGGTATTGAGTGACATCACAGCACAGTGCTAAGGCTCCTGGGCCTGGACACAGCAGCGGCTGCAATATCTCAACGGAGAATACGTTTATATCTATGTGTGTGTGTGCGCATATATATATATATATATATATATATATATATATATATATATATTTCTCCGCCGAAATCACTTTTAAACCCATTTCCACCTTTTTTTCCCTTCTCTTCCTCTTACTTTTTTTTCACGTTTTTTTACGTTTTTCTCCTTTTCGCCTCTTTTCTGGGCGTATTATTCTTCTTTTTCTTCTTTTTTTTCGTCTAATGCATACCCCATCAGTGCAGCAATGCTTATTCAATACCGCCAGCAGATGGAGACACTGGGGGATAATTTTCTAAGGATTTATACTGATTTTTCCTGTCTGAATTTGTCGCACAGAAAGTTGCAGGCCAAATATGTGTGACATTTCTGCGACTTTAGCTTCTAGAGCATTTTTACAACATTATACATAGGTGCTGAATACATAAAAAGCGACTGTTCAGCGACAGACAAGTCGCATCGGCTGAAAGTAGGCCAGAATGTCAGTCCATGTTGGAGCAGGTTTAGATACAGTCTAAAGCATAGATCTCAAAGTCTGTGCACAGAATTTAGCAAGGGCCTCGCACCTTCTGATGCATCAGGTAGGTGCACAATAGCATAGCCTAACCCTCTGTACTTTGGTCTATATTGATGCGGGACATAGACAGCCAGCTGATGACCAATCCATTAGTGCAATGGATGGCTGGAAGCATTTGTCTTTGCCTTTGCAATACCACAGAAGCAATGCATGGTCAATGTACAGCAATGACACACCTGTGTGAACAGCCAGGAGACCCCCCCCCCCATGTTATGTTACATAGTTACATAGTTAGTACGGTCGAAAAAAGACATATGTCCATCACGTTCAACCAGGGAATTAAGGGGTAGGGGTGTGGCGCGATATTGGGGAAGGGATGAGATTTTATATTTCTTCATAAGCATTAATCTTATTTTGTCAATTAGGAACATTCAGCACCCACCCGCTATCAAGGCAGCTGCCTATCATGTCATGCCCTACCTGCACAGGTGTGCTGGCTACTCAAATGATCCAATTAAGGAGGCCATTTAGTCAGCAGCAGCAGAAGTCCTGTGCCTGGACGCTCCAACAGGGGCCAGACACAAGCAGAAGCAGAAGCAGCAGAAGCAGCAGCAGCACCACCTTTTGTTTTTTGGCTGCAGCAGCAGCAAGGCCCACAGGGCTGGCTAGCTGGCTAGCCAGCAAGCAGGTAGCAATGAAAGTAGGAATCTTTCTTTTTAACCCTGTAAGGGGGTGGTGCACTGTACCCGAAGATACTGCCATATCGGGTCAATGCATAGGGCGACGGAAGCAAGCTTCGAAATCGGCCCCCGTTCTCAAAAATCCATTTAATATATGGTCCCCAGATAGGGGACGTATCAGATATTAAACTGATAAGAACAGATACTACACTTGATCTTAGCCAAAAGGCCGAGAAGCGATAACCGTGAAAGGGGCGGGCCCAACAAGGTCCCCTTCATGGGCACTATCACTGCTTGCTGTCAGGGAGGCTGCCAGACAATTTTCCATGCACACTCTGGGCTGGGGGGCAGTCAACCACCAGTACACACAGCAGAACCTAAACCCATACCATTATTGCTAAGCAGCAAGACAGGGGCCCATTGCACTCCCACGGGGCCTTTTTAAATGCAATCCATAACCCGGATTTGCCAGGAACCCTTCTTACTCCTCCTACTTGCATGTGACACTGGGCTTAGGATCTGCATAGGAAACACACACACAAGCACACACCTACCTTTGTTGCCTGCAGATGCCTCCTTGGCTGTCCCCAAACGGTATCAAACCAACACCCACGGGAAGCTGTAAGCATAGAGGACATGCCTGCACCCCATTGGACTTACCTGTGTGGGTTAAATCCGGGTTATTTGACAACCTATGGCGGTGATGGTTCTGCTCAGGCAGAGCAGTGCTGATGCTCCTCATAAAGCTGTCGCTGCTGTGAAGGTTCTAGGTGACATCACAAATCCCTTTGGTTACATACACAACAAAGCTGGGTTGTTGTTGTTTACACTCTGCAAGGCCTGTGGAAGTGAGTGACATCATAGCACTGTAGTTCTGAGGGTTCAAGATGGATGCAACAATCTCCTGTTGCTTCTATGAAGGCCGTAATAGACGACATCACCAAACAGCTCCATAGTCACATACACAGCAAAGGAGAGATGTTGTTTACACCTAGTGATGTCAGTGGTATTGAGTGACATCACAGCACAGTGCTAAGGCTCCTGGGCCTGGACACAGCAGCGGCTGCAATATCTCAACGGAGAATACGTTTATATCTATGTGTGTGTGTGCGCATATATATATATATATATATATATATATATATATATATATATATATATCTCCGCCGAAATCACTTTTAAACCCATTTCCACCTTTTTTTCCCTTCTCTTCCTCTTACTTTTTTTTCACGTTTTTTTACGTTTTTCTCCTTTTCGCCTCTTTTCTGGGCGTATTATTCTTCTTTTTCTTCTTTTTTTTCGTCTAATGCATACCCCATCAGTGCAGCAATGCTTATTCAATACCGCCAGCAGATGGAGACACTGGGGGATAATTTTCTAAGGATTTATACTGATTTTTCCTGTCTGAATTTGTCGCACAGAAAGTTGCAGGCCAAATATGTGTGACATTTCTGCGACTTTAGCTTCTAGAGCATTTTTACAACATTATACATAGGTGCTGAATACATAAAAAGCGACTGTTCAGCGACAGACAAGTCGCATCGGCTGAAAGTAGGCCAGAATGTCAGTCCATGTTGGAGCAGGTTTAGATACAGTCTAAAGCATAGATCTCAAAGTCTGTGCACAGAATTTAGCAAGGGCCTCGCACCTTCTGATGCATCAGGTAGGTGCACAATAGCATAGCCTAACCCTCTGTACTTTGGTCTATATTGATGCGGGACATAGACAGCCAGCTGATGACCAATCCATTAGTGCAATGGATGGCTGGAAGCATTTGTCTTTGCCTTTGCAATACCACAGAAGCAATGCATGGTCAATGTACAGCAATGACACACCTGTGTGAACAGCCAGGAGACCCCCCCCCCCCATGTTATGTTACATAGTTACATAGTTAGTACGGTCGAAAAAATACATATGTCCATCACGTTCAACCAGGGAATTAAGGGGTAGGGGTGTGGCGCGATATTGGGGAAGGGATGAGATTTTATATTTCTTCATAAGCATTAATCTTATTTTGTCAATTAGGAACATTCAGCACCCACCCGCTATCAAGGCAGCTGCCTATCATGTCATGCCCTACCTGCACAGGTGTGCTGGCTACTCAAATGATCCAATTAAGGAGGCCATTTAGTCAGCAGCAGCAGAAGTCCTGTGCCTGGACGCTCCAACAGGGGCCAGACACAAGCAGAAGCAGAAGCAGCAGAAGCAGCAGCAGCACCACCTTTTGTTTTTTGGCTGCAGCAGCAGCAAGGCCCACAGGGCTGGCTAGCTGGCTAGCCAGCAAGCAGGTAGCAATGAAAGTAGGAATCTTTCTTTTTAACCCTGTAAGGGGGTGGTGCACTGTACCCGAAGATACTGCCATATCGGGTCAATGCATAGGGCGACGGAAGCAAGCTTCGAAATCGGCCCCCGTTCTCAAAAATCCATTTAATATATGGTCCCCAGATAGGGGACGTATCAGATATTAAACTGATAAGAACAGATACTACACTTGATCTTAGCCAAAAGGCCGAGAAGCGATAACCGTGAAAGGGGCGGGCCCAACAAGGTCCCCTTCATGGGCACTATCACTGCTTGCTGTCAGGGAGGCTGCCAGACAATTTTCCATGCACACTCTGGGCTGGGGGGCAGTCAACCACCAGTACACACAGCAGAACCTAAACCCATACCATTATTGCTAAGCAGCAAGACAGGGGCCCATTGCACTCCCACGGGGCCTTTTTAAATGCAATCCATAACCCGGATTTGCCAGGAACCCTTCTTACTCCTCCTACTTGCATGTGACACTGGGCTTAGGATCTGCATAGGAAACACACACACAAGCACACACCTACCTTTGTTGCCTGCAGATGCCTCCTTGGCTGTCCCCAAACGGTATCAAACCAACACCCACGGGAAGCTGTAAGCATAGAGGACATGCCTGCACCCCATTGGACTTACCTGTGTGGGTTAAATCCGGGTTATTTGACAACCTATGGCGGTGATGGTTCTGCTCAGGCAGAGCAGTGCTGATGCTCCTCATAAAGCTGTCGCTGCTGTGAAGGTTCTAGGTGACATCACAAATCCCTTTGGTTACATACACAACAAAGCTGGGTTGTTGTTGTTTACACTCTGCAAGGCCTGTGGAAGTGAGTGACATCATAGCACTGTAGTTCTGAGGGTTCAAGATGGATGCAACAATCTCCTGTTGCTTCTATGAAGGCCGTAATAGACGACATCACCAAACAGCTCCATAGTCACATACACAGCAAAGGAGAGATGTTGTTTACACCTAGTGATGTCAGTGGTATTGAGTGACATCACAGCACAGTGCTAAGGCTCCTGGGCCTGGACACAGCAGCGGCTGCAATATCTCAACGGAGAATACGTTTATATCTATGTGTGTGTGTGCGCATATATATATATATATATATATATATATATATATATATTTCTCCGCCGAAATCACTTTTAAACCCATTTCCACCTTTTTTTCCCTTCTCTTCCTCTTACTTTTTTTTCACGTTTTTTTACGTTTTTCTCCTTTTCGCCTCTTTTCTGGGCGTATTATTCTTCTTTTTCTTCTTTTTTTTCGTCTAATGCATACCCCATCAGTGCAGCAATGCTTATTCAATACCGCCAGCAGATGGAGACACTGGGGGATAATTTTCTAAGGATTTATACTGATTTTTCCTGTCTGAATTTGTCGCACAGAAAGTTGCAGGCCAAATATGTGTGACATTTCTGCGACTTTAGCTTCTAGAGCATTTTTACAACATTATACATAGGTGCTGAATACATAAAAAGCGACTGTTCAGCGACAGACAAGTCGCATCGGCTGAAAGTAGGCCAGAATGTCAGTCCATGTGGGAGCAGGTTTAGATACAGTCTAAAGCATAGATCTCAAAGTCTGTGCACAGAATTTAGCAAGGGCCTCGCACCTTCTGATGCATCAGGTAGGTGCACAATAGCATAGCCTAACCCTCTGTACTTTGGTCTATATTGATGCGGGACATAGACAGCCAGCTGATGACCAATCCATTAGTGCAATGGATGGCTGGAAGCATTTGTCTTTGCCTTTGCAATACCACAGAAGCAATGCATGGTCAATGTACAGCAATGACACACCTGTGTGAACAGCCAGGAGACCCCCCCCCCCATGTTATGTTACATAGTTACATAGTTAGTACGGTCGAAAAAAGACATATGTCCATCACGTTCAACCAGGGAATTAAGGGGTAGGGGTGTGGCGCGATATTGGGGAAGGGATGAGATTTTATATTTCTTCATAAGCATTAATCTTATTTTGTCAATTAGGAACATTCAGCACCCACCCGCTATCAAGGCAGCTGCCTATCATGTCATGCCCTACCTGCACAGGTGTGCTGGCTACTCAAATGATCCAATTAAGGAGGCCATTTAGTCAGCAGCAGCAGAAGTCCTGTGCCTGGACGCTCCAACAGGGGCCAGACACAAGCAGAAGCAGAAGCAGCAGAAGCAGCAGCAGCACCACCTTTTGTTTTTTGGCTGCAGCAGCAGCAAGGCCCACAGGGCTGGCTAGCTGGCTAGCCAGCAAGCAGGTAGCAATGAAAGTAGGAATCTTTCTTTTTAACCCTGTAAGGGGGTGGTGCACTGTACCCGAAGATACTGCCATATCGGGTCAATGCATAGGGCGACGGAAGCAAGCTTCGAAATCGGCCCCCGTTCTCAAAAATCCATTTAATATATGGTCCCCAGATAGGGGACGTATCAGATATTAAACTGATAAGAACAGATACTACACTTGATCTTAGCCAAAAGGCCGAGAAGCGATAACCGTGAAAGGGGCGGGCACAAGGTCCCCTTCATGGGCACTATCACTGCTTGCTGTCAGGGAGGCTGCCAGACAATTTTCCATGCACACTCTGGGCTGGGGGGCAGTCAACCACCAGTACACACAGCAGAACCTAAACCCATACCATTATTGCTAAGCAGCAAGACAGGGGCCCATTGCACTCCCACGGGGCCTTTTTAAATGCAATCCATAACCCGGATTTGCCAGGAACCCTTCTTACTCCTCCTACTTGCATGTGACACTGGGCTTAGGATCTGCATAGGAAACACACACACAAGCACACACCTACCTTTGTTGCCTGCAGATGCCTCCTTGGCTGTCCCCAAACGGTATCAAACCAACACCCACGGGAAGCTGTAAGCATAGAGGACATGCCTGCACCCCATTGGACTTACCTGTGTGGGTTAAATCCGGGTTATTTGACAACCTATGGCGGTGATGGTTCTGCTCAGGCAGAGCAGTGCTGATGCTCCTCATAAAGCTGTCGCTGCTGTGAAGGTTCTAGGTGACATCACAAATCCCTTTGGTTACATACACAACAAAGCTGGGTTGTTGTTGTTTACACTCTGCAAGGCCTGTGGAAGTGAGTGACATCATAGCACTGTAGTTCTGAGGGTTCAAGATGGATGCAACAATCTCCTGTTGCTTCTATGAAGGCCGTAATAGACGACATCACCAAACAGCTCCATAGTCACATACACAGCAAAGGAGAGATGTTGTTTACACCTAGTGATGTCAGTGGTATTGAGTGACATCACAGCACAGTGCTAAGGCTCCTGGGCCTGGACACAGCAGCGGCTGCAATATCTCAACGGAGAATACGTTTATATCTATGTGTGTGTGTGCGCATATATATATATATATATATATATATATATATATATATATATATATTTCTCCGCCGAAATCACTTTTAAACCCATTTCCACCTTTTTTTCCCTTCTCTTCCTCTTACTTTTTTTTCACGTTTTTTTACGTTTTTCTCCTTTTCGCCTCTTTTCTGGGCGTATTATTCTTCTTTTTCTTCTTTTTTTTCGTCTAATGCATACCCCATCAGTGCAGCAATGCTTATTCAATACCGCCAGCAGATGGAGACACTGGGGGATAATTTTCTAAGGATTTATACTGATTTTTCCTGTCTGAATTTGTCGCACAGAAAGTTGCAGGCCAAATATGTGTGACATTTCTGCGACTTTAGCTTCTAGAGCATTTTTACAACATTATACATAGGTGCTGAATACATAAAAAGCGACTGTTCAGCGACAGACAAGTCGCATCGGCTGAAAGTAGGCCAGAATGTCAGTCCATGTTGGAGCAGGTTTAGATACAGTCTAAAGCATAGATCTCAAAGTCTGTGCACAGAATTTAGCAAGGGCCTCGCACCTTCTGATGCATCAGGTAGGTGCACAATAGCATAGCCTAACCCTCTGTACTTTGGTCTATATTGATGCGGGACATAGACAGCCAGCTGATGACCAATCCATTAGTGCAATGGATGGCTGGAAGCATTTGTCTTTGCCTTTGCAATACCACAGAAGCAATGCATGGTCAATGTACAGCAATGACACACCTGTGTGAACAGCCAGGAGACCCCCCCCCCCCATGTTATGTTACATAGTTACATAGTTAGTACGGTCGAAAAAAGACATATGTCCATCACGTTCAACCAGGGAATTAAGGGGTAGGGGTGTGGCGCGATATTGGGGAAGGGATGAGATTTTATATTTCTTCATAAGCATTAATCTTATTTTGTCAATTAGGAACATTCAGCACCCACCCGCTATCAAGGCAGCTGCCTATCATGTCATGCCCTACCTGCACAGGTGTGCTGGCTACTCAAATGATCCAATTAAGGAGGCCATTTAGTCAGCAGCAGCAGAAGTCCTGTGCCTGGACGCTCCAACAGGGGCCAGACACAAGCAGAAGCAGAAGCAGCAGAAGCAGCAGCAGCACCTCTTTGTTTTTTGGCTGCAGCAGCAGCAAGGCCCACAGGGCTGGCTAGCTGGCTAGCCAGCAAGCAGGTAGCAATGAAAGTAGGAATCTTTCTTTTTAACCCTGTAAGGGGGTGGTGCACTGTACCCGAAGATACTGCCATATCGGGTCAATGCATAGGGCGACGGAAGCAAGCTTCGAAATCGGCCCCCGTTCTCAAAAATCCATTTAATATATGGTCCCCAGATAGGGGACGTATCAGATATTAAACTGATAAGAACAGATACTACACTTGATCTTAGCCAAAAGGCCGAGAAGCGATAACCGTGAAAGGGGCGGGCCCAACAAGGTCCCCTTCATGGGCACTATCACTGCTTGCTGTCAGGGAGGCTGCCAGACAATTTTCCATGCACACTCTGGGCTGGGGGGCAGTCAACCACCAGTACACACAGCAGAACCTAAACCCATACCATTATTGCTAAGCAGCAAGACAGGGGCCCATTGCACTCCCACGGGGCCTTTTTAAATGCAATCCATAACCCGGATTTGCCAGGAACCCTTCTTACTCCTCCTACTTGCATGTGACACTGGGCTTAGGATCTGCATAGGAAACACACACACAAGCACACACCTACCTTTGTTGCCTGCAGATGCCTCCTTGGCTGTCCCCAAACGGTATCAAACCAACACCCACGGGAAGCTGTAAGCATAGAGGACATGCCTGCACCCCATTGGACTTACCTGTGTGGGTTAAATCCGGGTTATTTGACAACCTATGGCGGTGATGGTTCTGCTCAGGCAGAGCAGTGCTGATGCTCCTCATAAAGCTGTCGCTGCTGTGAAGGTTCTAGGTGACATCACAAATCCCTTTGGTTACATACACAACAAAGCTGGGTTGTTGTTGTTTACACTCTGCAAGGCCTGTGGAAGTGAGTGACATCATAGCACTGTAGTTCTGAGGGTTCAAGATGGATGCAACAATCTCCTGTTGCTTCTATGAAGGCCGTAATAGACGACATCACCAAACAGCTCCATAGTCACATACACAGCAAAGGAGAGATGTTGTTTACACCTAGTGATGTCAGTGGTATTGAGTGACATCACAGCACAGTGCTAAGGCTCCTGGGCCTGGACACAGCAGCGGCTGCAATATCTCAACGGAGAATACGTTTATATCTATGTGTGTGTGTGCGCATATATATATATATATATATATATATATATATATATATATATATTTCTCCGCCGAAATCACTTTTAAACCCATTTCCACCTTTTTTTCCCTTCTCTTCCTCTTACTTTTTTTTCATGTTTTTTTACGTTTTTCTCCTTTTCGCCTCTTTTCTGGGCGTATTATTCTTCTTTTTCTTCTTTTTTTTCGTCTAATGCATACCCCATCAGTGCAGCAATGCTTATTCAATACCGCCAGCAGATGGAGACACTGGGGGATAATTTTCTAAGGATTTATACTGATTTTTCCTGTCTGAATTTGTCGCACAGAAAGTTGCAGGCCAAATATGTGTGACATTTCTGCGACTTTAGCTTCTAGAGCATTTTTACAACATTATACATAGGTGCTGAATACATAAAAAGCGACTGTTCAGCGACAGACAAGTCGCATCGGCTGAAAGTAGGCCAGAATGTCAGTCCATGTTGGAGCAGGTTTAGATACAGTCTAAAGCATAGATCTCAAAGTCTGTGCACAGAATTTAGCAAGGGCCTCGCACCTTCTGATGCATCAGGTAGGTGCACAATAGCATAGCCTAACCCTCTGTACTTTGGTCTATATTGATGCGGGACATAGACAGCCAGCTGATGACCAATCCATTAGTGCAATGGATGGCTGGAAGCATTTGTCTTTGCCTTTGCAATACCACAGAAGCAATGCATGGTCAATGTACAGCAATGACACACCTGTGTGAACAGCCAGGAGACCCCCCCCCCCATGTTATGTTACATAGTTACATAGTTAGTACGGTCGAAAAAAGACATATGTCCATCACGTTCAACCAGGGAATTAAGGGGTAGGGGTGTGGCGCGATATTGGGGAAGGGATGAGATTTTATATTTCTTCATAAGCATTAATCTTATTTTGTCAATTAGGAACATTCAGCACCCACCCGCTATCAAGGCAGCTGCCTATCATGTCATGCCCTACCTGCACAGGTGTGCTGGCTACTCAAATGATCCAATTAAGGAGGCCATTTAGTCAGCAGCAGCAGAAGTCCTGTGCCTGGACGCTCCAACAGGGGCCAGACACAAGCAGAAGCAGAAGCAGCAGAAGCAGCAGCAGCACCACCTTTTGTTTTTTGGCTGCAGCAGCAGCAAGGCCCACAGGGCTGGCTAGCTGGCTAGCCAGCAAGCAGGTAGCAATGAAAGTAGGAATCTTTCTTTTTAACCCTGTAAGGGGGTGGTGCACTGTACCCGAAGATACTGCCATATCGGGTCAATGCATAGGGCGACGGAAGCAAGCTTCGAAATCGGCCCCCGTTCTCAAAAATCCATTTAATATATGGTCGCCAGATAGGGGACGTATCAGATATTAAACTGATAAGAACAGATACTACACTTGATCTTAGCCAAAAGGCCGAAAGCGATAACCGTGAAAGGGGCGGGCCCAACAAGGTCCCCTTCATGGGCACTATCACTGCTTGCTGTCAGGGAGGCTGCCAGACAATTTTCCATGCACACTCTGGGCTGGGGGGCAGTCAACCACCAGTACACACAGCAGAACCTAAACCCATACCATTATTGCTAAGCAGCAAGACAGGGGCCCATTGCACTCCCACGGGGCCTTTTTAAATGCAATCCATAACCCGGATTTGCCAGGAACCCTTCTTACTCCTCCTACTTGCATGTGACACTGGGCTTAGGATCTGCATAGGAAACACACACACAAGCACACACCTACCTTTGTTGCCTGCAGATGCCTCCTTGGCTGTCCCCAAACGGTATCAAACCAACACCCACGGGAAGCTGTAAGCATAGAGGACATGCCTGCACCCCATTGGACTTACCTGTGTGGGTTAAATCCGGGTTATTTGACAACCTATGGCGGTGATGGTTCTGCTCAGGCAGAGCAGTGCTGATGCTCCTCATAAAGCTGTCGCTGCTGTGAAGGTTCTAGGTGACATCACAAATCCCTTTGGTTACATACACAACAAAGCTGGGTTGTTGTTGTTTACACTCTGCAAGGCCTGTGGAAGTGAGTGACATCATAGCACTGTAGTTCTGAGGGTTCAAGATGGATGCAACAATCTCCTGTTGCTTCTATGAAGGCCGTAATAGACGACATCACCAAACAGCTCCATAGTCACATACACAGCAAAGGAGAGATGTTGTTTACACCTAGTGATGTCAGTGGTATTGAGTGACATCACAGCACAGTGCTAAGGCTCCTGGGCCTGGACACAGCAGCGGCTGCAATATCTCAACGGAGAATACGTTTATATCTATGTGTGTGTGTGCGCATATATATATATATATATATATATATATATATATATATATATATATTTCTCCGCCGAAATCACTTTTAAACCCATTTCCACCTTTTTTTCCCTTCTCTTCCTCTTACTTTTTTTTCACGTTTTTTTACGTTTTTCTCCTTTTCGCCTCTTTTCTGGGCGTATTATTCTTCTTTTTCTTCTTTTTTTTCGTCTAATGCATACCCCATCAGTGCAGCAATGCTTATTCAATACCGCCAGCAGATGGAGACACTGGGGGATAATTTTCTAAGGATTTATACTGATTTTTCCTGTCTGAATTTGTCGCACAGAAAGTTGCAGGCCAAATATGTGTGACATTTCTGCGACTTTAGCTTCTAGAGCATTTTTACAACATTATACATAGGTGCTGAATACATAAAAAGCGACTGTTCAGCGACAGACAAGTCGCATCGGCTGAAAGTAGGCCAGAATGTCAGTCCATGTTGGAGCAGGTTTAGATACAGTCTAAAGCATAGATCTCAAAGTCTGTGCACAGAATTTAGCAAGGGCCTCGCACCTTCTGATGCATCAGGTAGGTGCACAATAGCATAGCCTAACCCTCTGTACTTTGGTCTATATTGATGCGGGACATAGACAGCCAGCTGATGACCAATCCATTAGTGCAATGGATGGCTGGAAGCATTTGTCTTTGCCTTTGCAATACCACAGAAGCAATGCATGGTCAATGTACAGCAATGACACACCTGTGTGAACAGCCAGGAGACCCCCCCCCCCCATGTTATGTTACATAGTTACATAGTTAGTACGGTCGAAAAAAGACATATGTCCATCACGTTCAACCAGGGAATTAAGGGGTAGGGGTGTGGCGCGATATTGGGGAAGGGATGAGATTTTATATTTCTTCATAAGCATTAATCTTATTTTGTCAATTAGGAACATTCAGCACCCACCCGCTATCAAGGCAGCTGCCTATCATGTCATGCCCTACCTGCACAGGTGTGCTGGCTACTCAAATGATCCAATTAAGGAGGCCATTTAGTCAGCAGCAGCAGAAGTCCTGTGCCTGGACGCTCCAACAGGGGCCAGACACAAGCAGAAGCAGAAGCAGCAGAAGCAGCAGCAGCACCACCTTTTGTTTTTTGGCTGCAGCAGCAGCAAGGCCCACAGGGCTGGCTAGCTGGCTAGCCAGCAAGCAGGTAGCAATGAAAGTAGGAATCTTTCTTTTTAACCCTGTAAGGGGGTGGTGCACTGTACCCGAAGATACTGCCATATCGGGTCAATGCATAGGGCGACGGAAGCAAGCTTCGAAATCGGCCCCCGTTCTCAAAAATCCATTTAATATATGGTCGCCAGATAGGGGACGTATCAGATATTAAACTGATAAGAACAGATACTACACTTGATCTTAGCCAAAAGGCCGAGAAGCGATAACCGTGAAAGGGGCGGGCCCAACAAGGTCCCCTTCATGGGCACTATCACTGCTTGCTGTCAGGGAGGCTGCCAGACAATTTTCCATGCACACTCTGGGCTGGGGGGCAGTCAACCACCAGTACACACAGCAGAACCTAAACCCATACCATTATTGCTAAGCAGCAAGACAGGGGCCCATTGCACTCCCACGGGGCCTTTTTAAATGCAATCCATAACCCGGATTTGCCAGGAACCCTTCTTACTCCTCCTACTTGCATGTGACACTGGGCTTAGGATCTGCATAGGAAACACACACACAAGCACACACCTACCTTTGTTGCCTGCAGATGCCTCCTTGGCTGTCCCCAAACGGTATCAAACCAACACCCACGGGAAGCTGTAAGCATAGAGGACATGCCTGCACCCCATTGGACTTACCTGTGTGGGTTAAATCCGGGTTATTTGACAACCTATGGCGGTGATGGTTCTGCTCAGGCAGAGCAGTGCTGATGCTCCTCATAAAGCTGTCGCTGCTGTGAAGGTTCTAGGTGACATCACAAATCCCTTTGGTTACATACACAACAAAGCTGGGTTGTTGTTGTTTACACTCTGCAAGGCCTGTGGAAGTGAGTGACATCATAGCACTGTAGTTCTGAGGGTTCAAGATGGATGCAACAATCTCCTGTTGCTTCTATGAAGGCCGTAATAGACGACATCACCAAACAGCTCCATAGTCACATACACAGCAAAGGAGAGATGTTGTTTACACCTAGTGATGTCAGTGGTATTGAGTGACATCACAGCACAGTGCTAAGGCTCCTGGGCCTGGACACAGCAGCGGCTGCAATATCTCAACGGAGAATACGTTTATATCTATGTGTGTGTGTGCGCATATATATATATATATATATATATATATATATATATATATATATTTCTCCGCCGAAATCACTTTTAAACCCATTTCCACCTTTTTTTCCCTTCTCTTCCTCTTACTTTTTTTTCACGTTTTTTTACGTTTTTCTCCTTTTCGCCTCTTTTCTGGGCGTATTATTCTTCTTTTTCTTCTTTTTTTTCGTCTAATGCATACCCCATCAGTGCAGCAATGCTTATTCAATACCGCCAGCAGATGGAGACACTGGGGGATAATTTTCTAAGGATTTATACTGATTTTTCCTGTCTGAATTTGTCGCACAGAAAGTTGCAGGCCAAATATGTGTGACATTTCTGCGACTTTAGCTTCTAGAGCATTTTTACAACATTATACATAGGTGCTGAATACATAAAAAGCGACTGTTCAGCGACAGACAAGTCGCATCGGCTGAAAGTAGGCCAGAATGTCAGTCCATGTTGGAGCAGGTTTAGATACAGTCTAAAGCATAGATCTCAAAGTCTGTGCACAGAATTTAGCAAGGGCCTCGCACCTTCTGATGCATCAGGTAGGTGCACAATAGCATAGCCTAACCCTCTGTACTTTGGTCTATATTGATGCGGGACATAGACAGCCAGCTGATGACCAATCCATTAGTGCAATGGATGGCTGGAAGCATTTGTCTTTGCCTTTGCAATACCACAGAAGCAATGCATGGTCAATGTACAGCAATGACACACCTGTGTGAACAGCCAGGAGACCCCCCCCCCCATGTTATGTTACATAGTTACATAGTTAGTACGGTCGAAAAAAGACATATGTCCATCACGTTCAACCAGGGAATTAAGGGGTAGGGGTGTGGCGCGATATTGGGGAAGGGATGAGATTTTATATTTCTTCATAAGCATTAATCTTATTTTGTCAATTAGGAACATTCAGCACCCACCCGCTATCAAGGCAGCTGCCTATCATGTCATGCCCTACCTGCACAGGTGTGCTGGCTACTCAAATGATCCAATTAAGGAGGCCATTTAGTCAGCAGCAGCAGAAGTCCTGTGCCTGGACGCTCCAACAGGGGCCAGACACAAGCAGAAGCAGAAGCAGCAGAAGCAGCAGCAGCACCACCTTTTGTTTTTTGGCTGCAGCAGCAGCAAGGCCCACAGGGCTGGCTAGCTGGCTAGCCAGCAAGCAGGTAGCAATGAAAGTAGGAATCTTTCTTTTTAACCCTGTAAGGGGGTGGTGCACTGTACCCGAAGATACTGCCATATCGGGTCAATGCATAGGGCGACGGAAGCAAGCTTCGAAATCGGCCCCCGTTCTCAAAAATCCATTTAATATATGGTCCCCAGATAGGGGACGTATCAGATATTAAACTGATAAGAACAGATACTACACTTGATCTTAGCCAAAAGGCCGAGAAGCGATAACCGTGAAAGGGGCGGGCCCAACAAGGTCCCCTTCATGGGCACTATCACTGCTTGCTGTCAGGGAGGCTGCCAGACAATTTTCCATGCACACTCTGGGCTGGGGGGCAGTCAACCACCAGTACACACAGCAGAACCTAAACCCATACCATTATTGCTAAGCAGCAAGACAGGGGCCCATTGCACTCCCACGGGGCCTTTTTAAATGCAATCCATAACCCGGATTTGCCAGGAACCCTTCTTACTCCTCCTACTTGCATGTGACACTGGGCTTAGGATCTGCATAGGAAACACACACACAAGCACACACCTACCTTTGTTGCCTGCAGATGCCTCCTTGGCTGTCCCCAAACGGTATCAAACCAACACCCACGGGAAGCTGTAAGCATAGAGGACATGCCTGCACCCCATTGGACTTACCTGTGTGGGTTAAATCCGGGTTATTTGACAACCTATGGCGGTGATGGTTCTGCTCAGGCAGAGCAGTGCTGATGCTCCTCATAAAGCTGTCGCTGCTGTGAAGGTTCTAGGTGACATCACAAATCCCTTTGGTTACATACACAACAAAGCTGGGTTGTTGTTGTTTACACTCTGCAAGGCCTGTGGAAGTGAGTGACATCATAGCACTGTAGTTCTGAGGGTTCAAGATGGATGCAACAATCTCCTGTTGCTTCTATGAAGGCCGTAATAGACGACATCACCAAACAGCTCCATAGTCACATACACAGCAAAGGAGAGATGTTGTTTACACCTAGTGATGTCAGTGGTATTGAGTGACATCACAGCACAGTGCTAAGGCTCCTGGGCCTGGACACAGCAGCGGCTGCAATATCTCAACGGAGAATACGTTTATATCTATGTGTGTGTGTGCGCATATATATATATATATATATATATATATATATATATATATATATTTCTCCGCCGAAATCACTTTTAAACCCATTTCCACCTTTTTTTCCCTTCTCTTCCTCTTACTTTTTTTTCACGTTTTTTTACGTTTTTCTCCTTTTCGCCTCTTTTCTGGGCGTATTATTCTTCTTTTTCTTCTTTTTTTTCGTCTAATGCATACCCCATCAGTGCAGCAATGCTTATTCAATACCGCCAGCAGATGGAGACACTGGGGGATAATTTTCTAAGGATTTATACTGATTTTTCCTGTCTGAATTTGTCGCACAGAAAGTTGCAGGCCAAGTATGTGTGACATTTCTGCGACTTTAGCTTCTAGAGCATTTTTACAACATTATACATAGGTGCTGAATACATAAAAAGCGACTGTTCAGCGACAGACAAGTCGCATCGGCTGAAAGTAGGCCAGAATGTCAGTCCATGTTGGAGCAGGTTTAGATACAGTCTAAAGCATAGATCTCAAAGTCTGTGCACAGAATTTAGCAAGGGCCTCGCACCTTCTGATGCATCAGGTAGGTGCACAATAGCATAGCCTAACCCTCTGTACTTTGGTCTATATTGATGCGGGACATAGACAGCCAGCTGATGACCAATCCATTAGTGCAATGGATGGCTGGAAGCATTTGTCTTTGCCTTTGCAATACCACAGAAGCAATGCATGGTCAATGTACAGCAATGACACACCTGTGTGAACAGCCAGGAGACCCCCCCCCCCCCCATGTTATGTTACATAGTTACATAGTTAGTACGGTCGAAAAAAGACATATGTCCATCACGTTCAACCAGGGAATTAAGGGGTAGGGGTGTGGCGCGATATTGGGGAAGGGATGAGATTTTATATTTCTTCATAAGCATTAATCTTATTTTGTCAATTAGGAACATTCAGCACCCACCCGCTATCAAGGCAGCTGCCTATCATGTCATGCCCTACCTGCACAGGTGTGCTGGCTACTCAAATGATCCAATTAAGGAGGCCATTTAGTCAGCAGCAGCAGAAGTCCTGTGCCTGGACGCTCCAACAGGGGCCAGACACAAGCAGAAGCAGAAGCAGCAGAAGCAGCAGCAGCACCACCTTTTGTTTTTTGGCTGCAGCAGCAGCAAGGCCCACAGGGCTGGCTAGCTGGCTAGCCAGCAAGCAGGTAGCAATGAAAGTAGGAATCTTTCTTTTTAACCCTGTAAGGGGGTGGTGCACTGTACCCGAAGATACTGCCATATCGGGTCAATGCATAGGGCGACGGAAGCAAGCTTCGAAATCGGCCCCCGTTCTCAAAAATCCATTTAATATATGGTCCCCAGATAGGGGACGTATCAGATATTAAACTGATAAGAACAGATACTACACTTGATCTTAGCCAAAAGGCCGAGAAGCGATAACCGTGAAAGGGGCGGGCCCAACAAGGTCCCCTTCATGGGCACTATCACTGCTTGCTGTCAGGGAGGCTGCCAGACAATTTTCCATGCACACTCTGGGCTGGGGGGCAGTCAACCACCAGTACACACAGCAGAACCTAAACCCATACCATTATTGCTAAGCAGCAAGACAGGGGCCCATTGCACTCCCACGGGGCCTTTTTAAATGCAATCCATAACCCGGATTTGCCAGGAACCCTTCTTACTCCTCCTACTTGCATGTGACACTGGGCTTAGGATCTGCATAGGAAACACACACACAAGCACACACCTACCTTTGTTGCCTGCAGATGCCTCCTTGGCTGTCCCCAAACGGTATCAAACCAACACCCACGGGAAGCTGTAAGCATAGAGGACATGCCTGCACCCCATTGGACTTACCTGTGTGGGTTAAATCCGGGTTATTTGACAACCTATGGCGGTGATGGTTCTGCTCAGGCAGAGCAGTGCTGATGCTCCTCATAAAGCTGTCGCTGCTGTGAAGGTTCTAGGTGACATCACAAATCCCTTTGGTTACATACACAACAAAGCTGGGTTGTTGTTGTTTACACTCTGCAAGGCCTGTGGAAGTGAGTGACATCATAGCACTGTAGTTCTGAGGGTTCAAGATGGATGCAACAATCTCCTGTTGCTTCTATGAAGGCCGTAATAGACGACATCACCAAACAGCTCCATAGTCACATACACAGCAAAGGAGAGATGTTGTTTACACCTAGTGATGTCAGTGGTATTGAGTGACATCACAGCACAGTGCTAAGGCTCCTGGGCCTGGACACAGCAGCGGCTGCAATATCTCAACGGAGAATACGTTTATATCTATGTGTGTGTGTGCGCATATATATATATATATATATATATATATATATATATATATATTTCTCCGCCGAAATCACTTTTAAACCCATTTCCACCTTTTTTTCCCTTCTCTTCCTCTTACTTTTTTTTCACGTTTTTTTACGTTTTTCTCCTTTTCGCCTCTTTTCTGGGCGTATTATTCTTCTTTTTCTTCTTTTTTTTCGTCTAATGCATACCCCATCAGTGCAGCAATGCTTATTCAATACCGCCAGCAGATGGAGACACTGGGGGATAATTTTCTAAGGATTTATACTGATTTTTCCTGTCTGAATTTGTCGCACAGAAAGTTGCAGGCCAAATATGTGTGACATTTCTGCGACTTTAGCTTCTAGAGCATTTTTACAACATTATACATAGGTGCTGAATACATAAAAAGCGACTGTTCAGCGACAGACAAGTCGCATCGGCTGAAAGTAGGCCAGAATGTCAGTCCATGTTGGAGCAGGTTTAGATACAGTCTAAAGCATAGATCTCAAAGTCTGTGCACAGAATTTAGCAAGGGCCTCGCACCTTCTGATGCATCAGGTAGGTGCACAATAGCATAGCCTAACCCTCTGTACTTTGGTCTATATTGATGCGGGACATAGACAGCCAGCTGATGACCAATCCATTAGTGCAATGGATGGCTGGAAGCATTTGTCTTTGCCTTTGCAATACCACAGAAGCAATGCATGGTCAATGTACAGCAATGACACACCTGTGTGAACAGCCAGGAGACCCCCCCCCCCCCATGTTATGTTACATAGTTACATAGTTAGTACGGTCGAAAAAAGACATATGTCCATCACGTTCAACCAGGGAATTAAGGGGTAGGGGTGTGGCGCGATATTGGGGAAGGGATGAGATTTTATATTTCTTCATAAGCATTAATCTTATTTTGTCAATTAGGAACATTCAGCACCCACCCGCTATCAAGGCAGCTGCCTATCATGTCATGCCCTACCTGCACAGGTGTGCTGGCTACTCAAATGATCCAATTAAGGAGGCCATTTAGTCAGCAGCAGCAGAAGTCCTGTGCCTGGACGCTCCAACAGGGGCCAGACACAAGCAGAAGCAGCAGAAGCAGCAGCAGCACCACCTTTTGTTTTTTGGCTGCAGCAGCAGCAAGGCCCACAGGGCTGGCTAGCTGGCTAGCCAGCAAGCAGGTAGCAATGAAAGTAGGAATCTTTCTTTTTAACCCTGTAAGGGGGTGGTGCACTGTACCCGAAGATACTGCCATATCGGGTCAATGCATAGGGCGACGGAAGCAAGCTTCGAAATCGGCCCCCGTTCTCAAAAATCCATTTAATATATGGTCCCCAGATAGGGGACGTATCAGATATTAAACTGATAAGAACAGATACTACACTTGATCTTAGCCAAAAGGCCGAGAAGCGATAACCGTGAAAGGGGCGGGCCCAACAAGGTCCCCTTCATGGGCACTATCACTGCTTGCTGTCAGGGAGGCTGCCAGACAATTTTCCATGCACACTCTGGGCTGGGGGGCAGTCAACCACCAGTACACACAGCAGAACCTAAACCCATACCATTATTGCTAAGCAGCAAGACAGGGGCCCATTGCACTCCCACGGGGCCTTTTTAAATGCAATCCATAACCCGGATTTGCCAGGAACCCTTCTTACTCCTCCTACTTGCATGTGACACTGGGCTTAGGATCTGCATAGGAAACACACACACAAGCACACACCTACCTTTGTTGCCTGCAGATGCCTCCTTGGCTGTCCCCAAACGGTATCAAACCAACACCCACGGGAAGCTGTAAGCATAGAGGACATGCCTGCACCCCATTGGACTTACCTGTGTGGGTTAAATCCGGGTTATTTGACAACCTATGGCGGTGATGGTTCTGCTCAGGCAGAGCAGTGCTGATGCTCCTCATAAAGCTGTCGCTGCTGTGAAGGTTCTAGGTGACATCACAAATCCCTTTGGTTACATACACAACAAAGCTGGGTTGTTGTTGTTTACACTCTGCAAGGCCTGTGGAAGTGAGTGACATCATAGCACTGTAGTTCTGAGGGTTCAAGATGGATGCAACAATCTCCTGTTGCTTCTATGAAGGCCGTAATAGACGACATCACCAAACAGCTCCATAGTCACATACACAGCAAAGGAGAGATGTTGTTTACACCTAGTGATGTCAGTGGTATTGAGTGACATCACAGCACAGTGCTAAGGCTCCTGGGCCTGGACACAGCAGCGGCTGCAATATCTCAACGGAGAATACGTTTATATCTATGTGTGTGTGTGCGCATATATATATATATATATATATATATATATATATATATATATTTCTCCGCCGAAATCACTTTTAAACCCATTTCCACCTTTTTTTCCCTTCTCTTCCTCTTACTTTTTTTTCACGTTTTTTTACGTTTTTCTCCTTTTCGCCTCTTTTCTGGGCGTATTATTCTTCTTTTTCTTCTTTTTTTTCGTCTAATGCATACCCCATCAGTGCAGCAATGCTTATTCAATACCGCCAGCAGATGGAGACACTGGGGGATAATTTTCTAAGGATTTATACTGATTTTTCCTGTCTGAATTTGTCGCACAGAAAGTTGCAGGCCAAATATGTGTGACATTTCTGCGACTTTAGCTTCTAGAGCATTTTTACAACATTATACATAGGTGCTGAATACATAAAAAGCGACTGTTCAGCGACAGACAAGTCGCATCGGCTGAAAGTAGGCCAGAATGTCAGTCCATGTTGGAGCAGGTTTAGATACAGTCTAAAGCATAGATCTCAAAGTCTGTGCACAGAATTTAGCAAGGGCCTCGCACCTTCTGATGCATCAGGTAGGTGCACAATAGCATAGCCTAACCCTCTGTACTTTGGTCTATATTGATGCGGGACATAGACAGCCAGCTGATGACCAATCCATTAGTGCAATGGATGGCTGGAAGCATTTGTCTTTGCCTTTGCAATACCACAGAAGCAATGCATGGTCAATGTACAGCAATGACACACCTGTGTGAACAGCCAGGAGACCCCCCCCCCCCATGTTATGTTACATAGTTACATAGTTAGTACGGTCGAAAAAAGACATATGTCCATCACGTTCAACCAGGGAATTAAGGGGTAGGGGTGTGGCGCGATATTGGGGAAGGGATGAGATTTTATATTTCTTCATAAGCATTAATCTTATTTTGTCAATTAGGAACATTCAGCACCCACCCGCTATCAAGGCAGCTGCCTATCATGTCATGCCCTACCTGCACAGGTGTGCTGGCTACTCAAATGATCCAATTAAGGAGGCCATTTAGTCAGCAGCAGCAGAAGTCCTGTGCCTGGACGCTCCAACAGGGGCCAGACACAAGCAGAAGCAGAAGCAGCAGAAGCAGCAGCAGCACCACCTTTTGTTTTTTGGCTGCAGCAGCAGCAAGGCCCACAGGGCTGGCTAGCTGGCTAGCCAGCAAGCAGGTAGCAATGAAAGTAGGAATCTTTCTTTTTAACCCTGTAAGGGGGTGGTGCACTGTACCCGAAGATACTGCCATATCGGGTCAATGCATAGGGCGACGGAAGCAAGCTTCGAAATCGGCCCCCGTTCTCAAAAATCCATTTAATATATGGTCCCCAGATAGGGGACGTATCAGATATTAAACTGATAAGAACAGATACTACACTTGATCTTAGCCAAAAGGCCGAGAAGCGATAACCGTGAAAGGGGCGGGCCCAACAAGGTCCCCTTCATGGGCACTATCACTGCTTGCTGTCAGGGAGGCTGCCAGACAATTTTCCATGCACACTCTGGGCTGGGGGGCAGTCAACCACCAGTACACACAGCAGAACCTAAACCCATACCATTATTGCTAAGCAGCAAGACAGGGGCCCATTGCACTCACACGGGGCCTTTTTAAATGCAATCCATAACCCGGATTTGCCAGGAACCCTTCTTACTCCTCCTACTTGCATGTGACACTGGGCTTAGGATCTGCATAGGAAACACACACACAAGCACACACCTACCTTTGTTGCCTGCAGATGCCTCCTTGGCTGTCCCCAAACGGTATCAAACCAACACCCACGGGAAGCTGTAAGCATAGAGGACATGCCTGCACCCCATTGGACTTACCTGTGTGGGTTAAATCCGGGTTATTTGACAACCTATGGCGGTGATGGTTCTGCTCAGGCAGAGCAGTGCTGATGCTCCTCATAAAGCTGTCGCTGCTGTGAAGGTTCTAGGTGACATCACAAATCCCTTTGGTTACATACACAACAAAGCTGGGTTGTTGTTGTTTACACTCTGCAAGGCCTGTGGAAGTGAGTGACATCATAGCACTGTAGTTCTGAGGGTTCAAGATGGATGCAACAATCTCCTGTTGCTTCTATGAAGGCCGTAATAGACGACATCACCAAACAGCTCCATAGTCACATACACAGCAAAGGAGAGATGTTGTTTACACCTAGTGATGTCAGTGGTATTGAGTGACATCACAGCACAGTGCTAAGGCTCCTGGGCCTGGACACAGCAGCGGCTGCAATATCTCAACGGAGAATACGTTTATATCTATGTGTGTGTGTGCGCATATATATATATATATATATATATATATATATATATATATATATATTTCTCCGCCGAAATCACTTTTAAACCCATTTCCACCTTTTTTTCCCTTCTCTTCCTCTTACTTTTTTTTCACGTTTTTTTACGTTTTTCTCCTTTTCGCCTCTTTTCTGGGCGTATTATTCTTCTTTTTCTTCTTTTTTTTCGTCTAATGCATACCCCATCAGTGCAGCAATGCTTATTCAATACCGCCAGCAGATGGAGACACTGGGGGATAATTTTCTAAGGATTTATACTGATTTTTCCTGTCTGAATTTGTCGCACAGAAAGTTGCAGGCCAAATATGTGTGACATTTCTGCGACTTTAGCTTCTAGAGCATTTTTACAACATTATACATAGGTGCTGAATACATAAAAAGCGACTGTTCAGCGACAGACAAGTCGCATCGGCTGAAAGTAGGCCAGAATGTCAGTCCATGTTGGAGCAGGTTTAGATACAGTCTAAAGCATAGATCTCAAAGTCTGTGCACAGAATTTAGCAAGGGCCTCGCACCTTCTGATGCATCAGGTAGGTGCACAATAGCATAGCCTAACCCTCTGTACTTTGGTCTATATTGATGCGGGACATAGACAGCCAGCTGATGACCAATCCATTAGTGCAATGGATGGCTGGAAGCATTTGTCTTTGCCTTTGCAATACCACAGAAGCAATGCATGGTCAATGTACAGCAATGACACACCTGTGTGAACAGCCAGGAGACCCCCCCCCCCATGTTATGTTACATAGTTACATAGTTAGTACGGTCGAAAAAAGACATATGTCCATCACGTTCAACCAGGGAATTAAGGGGTAGGGGTGTGGCGCGATATTGGGGAAGGGATGAGATTTTATATTTCTTCATAAGCATTAATCTTATTTTGTCAATTAGGAACATTCAGCACCCACCCGCTATCAAGGCAGCTGCCTATCATGTCATGCCCTACCTGCACAGGTGTGCTGGCTACTCAAATGATCCAATTAAGGAGGCCATTTAGTCAGCAGCAGCAGAAGTCCTGTGCCTGGACGCTCCAACAGGGGCCAGACACAAGCAGAAGCAGAAGCAGCAGAAGCAGCAGCAGCACCACCTTTTGTTTTTTGGCTGCAGCAGCAGCAAGGCCCACAGGGCTGGCTAGCTGGCTAGCCAGCAAGCAGGTAGCAATGAAAGTAGGAATCTTTCTTTTTAACCCTGTAAGGGGGTGGTGCACTGTACCCGAAGATACTGCCATATCGGGTCAATGCATAGGGCGACGGAAGCAAGCTTCGAAATCGGCCCCCGTTCTCAAAAATCCATTTAATATATGGTCCCCAGATAGGGGACGTATCAGATATTAAACTGATAAGAACAGATACTACACTTGATCTTAGCCAAAAGGCCGAGAAGCGATAACCGTGAAAGGGGCGGGCCCAACAAGGTCCCCTTCATGGGCACTATCACTGCTTGCTGTCAGGGAGGCTGCCAGACAATTTTCCATGCACACTCTGGGCTGGGGGGCAGTCAACCACCAGTACACACAGCAGAACCTAAACCCATACCATTATTGCTAAGCAGCAAGACAGGGGCCCATTGCACTCCCACGGGGCCTTTTTAAATGCAATCCATAACCCGGATTTGCCAGGAACCCTTCTTACTCCTCCTACTTGCATGTGACACTGGGCTTAGGATCTGCATAGGAAACACACACACAAGCACACACCTACCTTTGTTGCCTGCAGATGCCTCCTTGGCTGTCCCCAAACGGTATCAAACCAACACCCACGGGAAGCTGTAAGCATAGAGGACATGCCTGCACCCCATTGGACTTACCTGTGTGGGTTAAATCCGGGTTATTTGACAACCTATGGCGGTGATGGTTCTGCTCAGGCAGAGCAGTGCTGATGCTCCTCATAAAGCTGTCGCTGCTGTGAAGGTTCTAGGTGACATCACAAATCCCTTTGGTTACATACACAACAAAGCTGGGTTGTTGTTGTTTACACTCTGCAAGGCCTGTGGAAGTGAGTGACATCATAGCACTGTAGTTCTGAGGGTTCAAGATGGATGCAACAATCTCCTGTTGCTTCTATGAAGGCCGTAATAGACGACATCACCAAACAGCTCCATAGTCACATACACAGCAAAGGAGAGATGTTGTTTACACCTAGTGATGTCAGTGGTATTGAGTGACATCACAGCACAGTGCTAAGGCTCCTGGGCCTGGACACAGCAGCGGCTGCAATATCTCAACGGAGAATACGTTTATATCTATGTGTGTGTGTGCGCATATATATATATATATATATATATATATATATATATATATATATTTCTCCGCCGAAATCACTTTTAAACCCATTTCCACCTTTTTTTCCCTTCTCTTCCTCTTACTTTTTTTTCACGTTTTTTTACGTTTTTCTCCTTTTCGCCTCTTTTCTGGGCGTATTATTCTTCTTTTTCTTCTTTTTTTTCGTCTAATGCATACCCCATCAGTGCAGCAATGCTTATTCAATACCGCCAGCAGATGGAGACACTGGGGGATAATTTTCTAAGGATTTATACTGATTTTTCCTGTCTGAATTTGTCGCACAGAAAGTTGCAGGCCAAATATGTGTGACATTTCTGCGACTTTAGCTTCTAGAGCATTTTTACAACATTATACATAGGTGCTGAATACATAAAAAGCGACTGTTCAGCGACAGACAAGTCGCATCGGCTGAAAGTAGGCCAGAATGTCAGTCCATGTTGGAGCAGGTTTAGATACAGTCTAAAGCATAGATCTCAAAGTCTGTGCACAGAATTTAGCAAGGGCCTCGCACCTTCTGATGCATCAGGTAGGTGCACAATAGCATAGCCTAACCCTCTGTACTTTGGTCTATATTGATGCGGGACATAGACAGCCAGCTGATGACCAATCCATTAGTGCAATGGATGGCTGGAAGCATTTGTCTTTGCCTTTGCAATACCACAGAAGCAATGCATGGTCAATGTACAGCAATGACACACCTGTGTGAACAGCCAGGAGACCCCCCCCCCCCATGTTATGTTACATAGTTACATAGTTAGTACGGTCGAAAAAAGACATATGTCCATCACGTTCAACCAGGGAATTAAGGGGTAGGGGTGTGGCGCGATATTGGGGAAGGGATGAGATTTTATATTTCTTCATAAGCATTAATCTTATTTTGTCAATTAGGAACATTCAGCACCCACCCGCTATCAAGGCAGCTGCCTATCATGTCATGCCCTACCTGCACAGGTGTGCTGGCTACTCAAATGATCCAATTAAGGAGGCCATTTAGTCAGCAGCAGCAGAAGTCCTGTGCCTGGACGCTCCAACAGGGGCCAGACACAAGCAGAAGCAGAAGCAGCAGAAGCAGCAGCAGCACCACCTTTTGTTTTTTGGCTGCAGCAGCAGCAAGGCCCACAGGGCTGGCTAGCTGGCTAGCCAGCAAGCAGGTAGCAATGAAAGTAGGAATCTTTCTTTTTAACCCTGTAAGGGGGTGGTGCACTGTACCCGAAGATACTGCCATATCGGGTCAATGCATAGGGCGACGGAAGCAAGCTTCGAAATCGGCCCCCGTTCTCAAAAATCCATTTAATATATGGTCCCCAGATAGGGGACGTATCAGATATTAAACTGATAAGAACAGATACTACACTTGATCTTAGCCAAAAGGCCGAGAAGCGATAACCGTGAAAGGGGCGGGCCCAACAAGGTCCCCTTCATGGGCACTATCACTGCTTGCTGTCAGGGAGGCTGCCAGACAATTTTCCATGCACACTCTGGGCTGGGGGGCAGTCAACCACCAGTACACACAGCAGAACCTAAACCCATACCATTATTGCTAAGCAGCAAGACAGGGGCCCATTGCACTCCCACGGGGCCTTTTTAAATGCAATCCATAACCCGGATTTGCCAGGAACCCTTCTTACTCCTCCTACTTGCATGTGACACTGGGCTTAGGATCTGCATAGGAAACACACACACAAGCACACACCTACCTTTGTTGCCTGCAGATGCCTCCTTGGCTGTCCCCAAACGGTATCAAACCAACACCCACGGGAAGCTGTAAGCATAGAGGACATGCCTGCACCCCATTGGACTTACCTGTGTGGGTTAAATCCGGGTTATTTGACAACCTATGGCGGTGATGGTTCTGCTCAGGCAGAGCAGTGCTGATGCTCCTCATAAAGCTGTCGCTGCTGTGAAGGTTCTAGGTGACATCACAAATCCCTTTGGTTACATACACAACAAAGCTGGGTTGTTGTTGTTTACACTCTGCAAGGCCTGTGGAAGTGAGTGACATCATAGCACTGTAGTTCTGAGGGTTCAAGATGGATGCAACAATCTCCTGTTGCTTCTATGAAGGCCGTAATAGACGACATCACCAAACAGCTCCATAGTCACATACACAGCAAAGGAGAGATGTTGTTTACACCTAGTGATGTCAGTGGTATTGAGTGACATCACAGCACAGTGCTAAGGCTCCTGGGCCTGGACACAGCAGCGGCTGCAATATCTCAACGGAGAATACGTTTATATCTATGTGTGTGTGTGCGCATATATATATATATATATATATATATATATATATATATATATATATATATTTCTCCGCCGAAATCACTTTTAAACCCATTTCCACCTTTTTTTCCCTTCTCTTCCTCTTACTTTTTTTTCACGTTTTTTTACGTTTTTCTCCTTTTCGCCTCTTTTCTGGGCGTATTATTCTTCTTTTTCTTCTTTTTTTTCGTCTAATGCATACCCCATCAGTGCAGCAATGCTTATTCAATACCGCCAGCAGATGGAGACACTGGGGGATAATTTTCTAAGGATTTATACTGATTTTTCCTGTCTGAATTTGTCGCACAGAAAGTTGCAGGCCAAATATGTGTGACATTTCTGCGACTTTAGCTTCTAGAGCATTTTTACAACATTATACATAGGTGCTGAATACATAAAAAGCGACTGTTCAGCGACAGACAAGTCGCATCGGCTGAAAGTAGGCCAGAATGTCAGTCCATGTTGGAGCAGGTTTAGATACAGTCTAAAGCATAGATCTCAAAGTCTGTGCACAGAATTTAGCAAGGGCCTCGCACCTTCTGATGCATCAGGTAGGTGCACAATAGCATAGCCTAACCCTCTGTACTTTGGTCTATATTGATGCGGGACATAGACAGCCAGATGATGACCAATCCATTAGTGCAATGGATGGCTGGAAGCATTTGTCTTTGCCTTTGCAATACCACAGAAGCAATGCATGGTCAATGTACAGCAATGACACACCTGTGTGAACAGCCAGGAGACCCCCCCCCCCATGTTATGTTACATAGTTACATAGTTAGTACGGTCGAAAAAAGACATATGTCCATCACGTTCAACCAGGGAATTAAGGGGTAGGGGTGTGGCGCGATATTGGGGAAGGGATGAGATTTTATATTTCTTCATAAGCATTAATCTTATTTTGTCAATTAGGAACATTCAGCACCCACCCGCTATCAAGGCAGCTGCCTATCATGTCATGCCCTACCTGCACAGGTGTGCTGGCTACTCAAATGATCCAATTAAGGAGGCCATTTAGTCAGCAGCAGCAGAAGTCCTGTGCCTGGACGCTCCAACAGGGGCCAGACACAAGCAGAAGCAGAAGCAGCAGAAGCAGCAGCAGCACCACCTTTTGTTTTTTGGCTGCAGCAGCAGCAAGGCCCACAGGGCTGGCTAGCTGGCTAGCCAGCAAGCAGGTAGCAATGAAAGTAGGAATCTTTCTTTTTAACCCTGTAAGGGGGTGGTGCACTGTACCCGAAGATACTGCCATATCGGGTCAATGCATAGGGCGACGGAAGCAAGCTTCGAAATCGGCCCCCGTTCTCAAAAATCCATTTAATATATGGTCCCCAGATAGGGGACGTATCAGATATTAAACTGATAAGAACAGATACTACACTTGATCTTAGCCAAAAGGCCGAGAAGCGATAACCGTGAAAGGGGCGGGCCCAACAAGGTCCCCTTCATGGGCACTATCACTGCTTGCTGTCAGGGAGGCTGCCAGACAATTTTCCATGCACACTCTGGGCTGGGGGGCAGTCAACCACCAGTACACACAGCAGAACCTAAACCCATACCATTATTGCTAAGCAGCAAGACAGGGGCCCATTGCACTCCCACGGGGCCTTTTTAAATGCAATCCATAACCCGGATTTGCCAGGAACCCTTCTTACTCCTCCTACTTGCATGTGACACTGGGCTTAGGATCTGCATAGGAAACACACACACAAGCACACACCTACCTTTGTTGCCTGCAGATGCCTCCTTGGCTGTCCCCAAACGGTATCAAACCAACACCCACGGGAAGCTGTAAGCATAGAGGACATGCCTGCACCCCATTGGACTTACCTGTGTGGGTTAAATCCGGGTTATTTGACAACCTATGGCGGTGATGGTTCTGCTCAGGCAGAGCAGTGCTGATGCTCCTCATAAAGCTGTCGCTGCTGTGAAGGTTCTAGGTGACATCACAAATCCCTTTGGTTACATACACAACAAAGCTGGGTTGTTGTTGTTTACACTCTGCAAGGCCTGTGGAAGTGAGTGACATCATAGCACTGTAGTTCTGAGGGTTCAAGATGGATGCAACAATCTCCTGTTGCTTCTATGAAGGCCGTAATAGACGACATCACCAAACAGCTCCATAGTCACATACACAGCAAAGGAGAGATGTTGTTTACACCTAGTGATGTCAGTGGTATTGAGTGACATCACAGCACAGTGCTAAGGCTCCTGGGCCTGGACACAGCAGCGGCTGCAATATCTCAACGGAGAATACGTTTATATCTATGTGTGTGTGTGCGCATATATATATATATATATATATATATATATATATATATATATATATATATATTTCTCCGCCGAAATCACTTTTAAACCCATTTCCACCTTTTTTTCCCTTCTCTTCCTCTTACTTTTTTTTCACGTTTTTTTACGTTTTTCTCCTTTTCGCCTCTTTTCTGGGCGTATTATTCTTCTTTTTCTTCTTTTTTTTCGTCTAATGCATACCCCATCAGTGCAGCAATGCTTATTCAATACCGCCAGCAGATGGAGACACTGGGGGATAATTTTCTAAGGATTTATACTGATTTTTCCTGTCTGAATTTGTCGCACAGAAAGTTGCAGGCCAAATATGTGTGACATTTCTGCGACTTTAGCTTCTAGAGCATTTTTACAACATTATACATAGGTGCTGAATACATAAAAAGCGACTGTTCAGCGACAGACAAGTCGCATCGGCTGAAAGTAGGCCAGAATGTCAGTCCATGTTGGAGCAGGTTTAGATACAGTCTAAAGCATAGATCTCAAAGTCTGTGCACAGAATTTAGCAAGGGCCTCGCACCTTCTGATGCATCAGGTAGGTGCACAATAGCATAGCCTAACCCTCTGTACTTTGGTCTATATTGATGCGGGACATAGACAGCCAGCTGATGACCAATCCATTAGTGCAATGGATGGCTGGAAGCATTTGTCTTTGCCTTTGCAATACCACAGAAGCAATGCATGGTCAATGTACAGCAATGACACACCTGTGTGAACAGCCAGGAGACCCCCCCCCCATGTTATGTTACATAGTTACATAGTTAGTACGGTCGAAAAAAGACATATGTCCATCACGTTCAACCAGGGAATTAAGGGGTAGGGGTGTGGCGCGATATTGGGGAAGGGATGAGATTTTATATTTCTTCATAAGCATTAATCTTATTTTGTCAATTAGGAACATTCAGCACCCACCCGCTATCAAGGCAGCTGCCTATCATGTCATGCCCTACCTGCACAGGTGTGCTGGCTACTCAAATGATCCAATTAAGGAGGCCATTTAGTCAGCAGCAGCAGAAGTCCTGTGCCTGGACGCTCCAACAGGGGCCAGACACAAGCAGAAGCAGCAGAAGCAGCAGCAGCACCACCTTTTGTTTTTTGGCTGCAGCAGCAGCAAGGCCCACAGGGCTGGCTAGCTGGCTAGCCAGCAAGCAGGTAGCAATGAAAGTAGGAATCTTTCTTTTTAACCCTGTAAGGGGGTGGTGCACTGTACCCGAAGATACTGCCATATCGGGTCAATGCATAGGGCGACGGAAGCAAGCTTCGAAATCGGCCCCCGTTCTCAAAAATCCATTTAATATATGGTCCCCAGATAGGGGACGTATCAGATATTAAACTGATAAGAACAGATACTACACTTGATCTTAGCCAAAAGGCCGAGAAGCGATAACCGTGAAAGGGGCGGGCCCAACAAGGTCCCCTTCATGGGCACTATCACTGCTTGCTGTCAGGGAGGCTGCCAGACAATTTTCCATGCACACTCTGGGCTGGGGGGCAGTCAACCACCAGTACACACAGCAGAACCTAAACCCATACCATTATTGCTAAGCAGCAAGACAGGGGCCCATTGCACTCCCACGGGGCCTTTTTAAATGCAATCCATAACCCGGATTTGCCAGGAACCCTTCTTACTCCTCCTACTTGCATGTGACACTGGGCTTAGGATCTGCATAGGAAACACACACACAAGCACACACCTACCTTTGTTGCCTGCAGATGCCTCCTTGGCTGTCCCCAAACGGTATCAAACCAACACCCACGGGAAGCTGTAAGCATAGAGGACATGCCTGCACCCCATTGGACTTACCTGTGTGGGTTAAATCCGGGTTATTTGACAACCTATGGCGGTGATGGTTCTGCTCAGGCAGAGCAGTGCTGATGCTCCTCATAAAGCTGTCGCTGCTGTGAAGGTTCTAGGTGACATCACAAATCCCTTTGGTTACATACACAACAAAGCTGGGTTGTTGTTGTTTACACTCTGCAAGGCCTGTGGAAGTGAGTGACATCATAGCACTGTAGTTCTGAGGGTTCAAGATGGATGCAACAATCTCCTGTTGCTTCTATGAAGGCCGTAATAGACGACATCACCAAACAGCTCCATAGTCACATACACAGCAAAGGAGAGATGTTGTTTACACCTAGTGATGTCAGTGGTATTGAGTGACATCACAGCACAGTGCTAAGGCTCCTGGGCCTGGACACAGCAGCGGCTGCAATATCTCAACGGAGAATACGTTTATATCTATGTGTGTGTGTGCGCATATATATATATATATATATATATATATATATATATATATATATTTCTCCGCCGAAATCACTTTTAAACCCATTTCCACCTTTTTTTCCCTTCTCTTCCTCTTACTTTTTTTTCACGTTTTTTTACGTTTTTCTCCTTTTCGCCTCTTTTCTGGGCGTATTATTCTTCTTTTTCTTCTTTTTTTTCGTCTAATGCATACCCCATCAGTGCAGCAATGCTTATTCAATACCGCCAGCAGATGGAGACACTGGGGGATAATTTTCTAAGGATTTATACTGATTTTTCCTGTCTGAATTTGTCGCACAGAAAGTTGCAGGCCAAATATGTGTGACATTTCTGCGACTTTAGCTTCTAGAGCATTTTTACAACATTATACATAGGTGCTGAATACATAAAAAGCGACTGTTCAGCGACAGACAAGTCGCATCGGCTGAAAGTAGGCCAGAATGTCAGTCCATGTTGGAGCAGGTTTAGATACAGTCTAAAGCATAGATCTCAAAGTCTGTGCACAGAATTTAGCAAGGGCCTCGCACCTTCTGATGCATCAGGTAGGTGCACAATAGCATAGCCTAACCCTCTGTACTTTGGTCTATATTGATGCGGGACATAGACAGCCAGCTGATGACCAATCCATTAGTGCAATGGATGGCTGGAAGCATTTGTCTTTGCCTTTGCAATACCACAGAAGCAATGCATGGTCAATGTACAGCAATGACACACCTGTGTGAACAGCCAGGAGACCCCCCCCCCCCATGTTATGTTACATAGTTACATAGTTAGTACGGTCGAAAAAAGACATATGTCCATCACGTTCAACCAGGGAATTAAGGGGTAGGGGTGTGGCGCGATATTGGGGAAGGGATGAGATTTTATATTTCTTCATAAGCATTAATCTTATTTTGTCAATTAGGAACATTCAGCACCCACCCGCTATCAAGGCAGCTGCCTATCATGTCATGCCCTACCTGCACAGGTGTGCTGGCTACTCAAATGATCCAATTAAGGAGGCCATTTAGTCAGCAGCAGCAGAAGTCCTGTGCCTGGACGCTCCAACAGGGGCCAGACACAAGCAGAAGCAGAAGCAGCAGAAGCAGCAGCAGCACCACCTTTTGTTTTTTGGCTGCAGCAGCAGCAAGGCCCACAGGGCTGGCTAGCTGGCTAGCCAGCAAGCAGGTAGCAATGAAAGTAGGAATCTTTCTTTTTAACCCTGTAAGGGGGTGGTGCACTGTACCCGAAGATACTGCCATATCGGGTCAATGCATAGGGCGACGGAAGCAAGCTTCGAAATCGGCCCCCGTTCTCAAAAATCCATTTAATATATGGTCCCCAGATAGGGGACGTATCAGATATTAAACTGATAAGAACAGATACTACACTTGATCTTAGCCAAAAGGCCGAGAAGCGATAACCGTGAAAGGGGCGGGCCCAACAAGGTCCCCTTCATGGGCACTATCACTGCTTGCTGTCAGGGAGGCTGCCAGACAATTTTCCATGCACACTCTGGGCTGGGGGGCAGTCAACCACCAGTACACACAGCAGAACCTAAACCCATACCATTATTGCTAAGCAGCAAGACAGGGGCCCATTGCACTCCCACGGGGCCTTTTTAAATGCAATCCATAACCCGGATTTGCCAGGAACCCTTCTTACTCCTCCTACTTGCATGTGACACTGGGCTTAGGATCTGCATAGGAAACACACACACAAGCACACACCTACCTTTGTTGCCTGCAGATGCCTCCTTGGCTGTCCCCAAACGGTATCAAACCAACACCCACGGGAAGCTGTAAGCATAGAGGACATGCCTGCACCCCATTGGACTTACCTGTGTGGGTTAAATCCGGGTTATTTGACAACCTATGGCGGTGATGGTTCTGCTCAGGCAGAGCAGTGCTGATGCTCCTCATAAAGCTGTTGCTGCTGTGAAGGTTCTAGGTGACATCACAAATCCCTTTGGTTACATACACAACAAAGCTGGGTTGTTGTTGTTTACACTCTGCAAGGCCTGTGGAAGTGAGTGACATCATAGCACTGTAGTTCTGAGGGTTCAAGATGGATGCAACAATCTCCTGTTGCTTCTATGAAGGCCGTAATAGACGACATCACCAAACAGCTCCATAGTCACATACACAGCAAAGGAGAGATGTTGTTTACACCTAGTGATGTCAGTGGTATTGAGTGACATCACAGCACAGTGCTAAGGCTCCTGGGCCTGGACACAGCAGCGGCTGCAATATCTCAACGGAGAATACGTTTATATCTATGTGTGTGTGTGCGCATATATATATATATATATATATATATATATATATATATATATTTCTCCGCCGAAATCACTTTTAAACCCATTTCCACCTTTTTTTCCCTTCTCTTCCTCTTACTTTTTTTTCACGTTTTTTTACGTTTTTCTCCTTTTCGCCTCTTTTCTGGGCGTATTATTCTTCTTTTTCTTCTTTTTTTTCGTCTAATGCATACCCCATCAGTGCAGCAATGCTTATTCAATACCGCCAGCAGATGGAGACACTGGGGGATAATTTTCTAAGGATTTATACTGATTTTTCCTGTCTGAATTTGTCGCACAGAAAGTTGCAGGCCAAATATGTGTGACATTTCTGCGACTTTAGCTTCTAGAGCATTTTTACAACATTATACATAGGTGCTGAATACATAAAAAGCGACTGTTCAGCGACAGACAAGTCGCATCGGCTGAAAGTAGGCCAGAATGTCAGTCCATGTTGGAGCAGGTTTAGATACAGTCTAAAGCATAGATCTCAAAGTCTGTGCACAGAATTTAGCAAGGGCCTCGCACCTTCTGATGCATCAGGTAGGTGCACAATAGCATAGCCTAACCCTCTGTACTTTGGTCTATATTGATGCGGGACATAGACAGCCAGCTGATGACCAATCCATTAGTGCAATGGATGGCTGGAAGCATTTGTCTTTGCCTTTGCAATACCACAGAAGCAATGCATGGTCAATGTACAGCAATGACACACCTGTGTGAACAGCCAGGAGACCCCCCCCCCCATGTTATGTTACATAGTTACATAGTTAGTACGGTCGAAAAAAGACATATGTCCATCACGTTCAACCAGGGAATTAAGGGGTAGGGGTGTGGCG